>NW_026558318.1:2143409-2263409 GCF_026930045.1 Uloborus diversus | reverse complement strand
GAACTGGTTTATAAACATTCCCAGTACCAAAAATAACAGACGGTGAAAGTTTCAGCCAAATCTGCCGGGTAGTTTTTGAGTTCATGGATGACATACAGACAAACATTCATTTTATATATATAGATAACGTTTACGTACCATTATTGGGAAGAGGGAGGAAGATGTCTCATTTAGAATAGGGAAGTTAAAACAAGTGCTAGAAATATTTCTAGCTTATTCAGTTGATGTACCAGACTTGATTCTAATGTGCTACATATACTGGATAAGTTTGAAATACGCTTTCGCACTTTATTTTGGCGTATAAAAGCAGCTGCCTCATTCTTCCCGACTCTCCCCTAGTTGTTCCCAACTCTTTACTTTGAAAAGTGAATGATGTCCGCCATCCGATCGGTATTCTGGAATGCGCTCTTGGGTAGAGAAACGGTGCGTACCCCTGATCCAGAACAAGAAACTATGCTGAAGAAATTAGTTAAACCTAAACAATAGTTTCAAACGTAAGCTGTCATGCCCCCGTCAGATTCAAAACTAAAAAAAATATTGTGAAGGGGGTGTAAAAAACCACGTTTTCTTTCTTTTTTTTGGTAGAAAACGAACTGATGTGTGCATCACATGACTTCCTTTTACTCCAATTTAATGTCAATTTCTCATTATTGGCAGTTTTAATGTGATTCGATAGTTTACTCTCTAAATATCACCAACAATGGCCAAATTGAAACCAAATTAAAAAAAAAAAAAATTTAAGTCGCCAAATGTCGCCAAGTTGGCGACGAAACTTGACGACCAAAAGACTGGCGATATATCGCCAAGTGTCCGCCAAATTATAACACCACGTGAGTTTACATCGAAATTAACAATGATTTCCCCCCAAAAATGGGCAAAAAAAAACCTTTGAAGCATACGAATGCAACCAAAAAGGTAGGTGCGCAACTAGACCCCACTAGGAGTCTATGTACCAAATTTCAACTTTCTAGGACATTCCGTTCTTGAGTTATGCGACATACATACACACGCACACACAAATACACACACACACAAACACATACACACACTCAAACACATACACACACATACATACAGACACCTACACATACACACACAACTACCCACACACTCATGCCTGCACACAGACACAAACACATATGCCTACACACATACCCCCCCCACACACACATAAACACACACGCCTACATATACACACGCACTCGTGATTGCGAAAAACATAATTTGAATTCAAGAGGTCAAAATTCAAATTAATTTGTTTTTTGTTTTGTTTTTTTTTTTCATTTATTTTATTTTATTTTTTTTTTCGAAATGGGCATTTAGGGCCTTTAAACTAAAAGGGGGAGTCTTAGAGAAACAGTTGGACTCCTTGTGCACACCATTGACTATTAATAAGAAACATATATAGATGACACAAAATATATATAGTAGTAGCAAAAATGACGAATTGAGCAGGATAATGGCTTTAGAAAAAGAGAAGATCACTTTCTAGTTCGGAATGAGATTCGCTACTTTGAGAAAGAAATGTTTATGAAACTAATCTGGCAACAGCTGAGTGAGCAGACGATCAACTAACCGCGTCCATAAGTCGCTCTCCATCAAATCTTAAGTCACTTGTATCATGTGAGGCATCGCAGATTTACAGATATTTTTGTCATCAACTTAAAAATTGAATAATTGTGATATTGTTACAAGAGGAAATGTCATCCATCGCATTAACAGTCACAAACTTACATGCGTCACATTTCCTGACACGATTTCGTTTCAAATTATTTTGGAAGAGTTATGAGAAGTAAAATAACACTGCTGGAATTGTTGATTGTGTTGATTATGTTAGTATACATTTTTTATTCAGTTCGTCTCCGTTTTAATACTTGTTAATGGCAGCGAATATTGAAAAAGTGAAAACATAGTAAGGATAAAGTAAAATTCACAGCCACATGTTTCGGAGTTATAAGGAGCTCGTTATTCGGTACTGGAAATGGGCTGCGAGGCAATTAAAAGCAAAATGTCGCATTAAAGATCGAACATTTGCAAGCTCATTACGAATGTGCGCTTTATGGCCTTTAGAAATCCAACTCTTTGCTTTTACTTTCATGCTTTTAAGCAAAGTAAAAGATGCAACAGAAATATCAACAGAAAAAATGCCACTTTGACCCGTCATTGGTTTTAATCAACAACTTTTCTATTCAAGTTTTGCACCACTTCATAAAGCTAAACTTTAACTTGTTGTTTCTTTGAATGTCTCTACTACATATATACACTTCAAGAAGATCAGTATAGTTTAAAAAAAAATAATTTTAATTTTGACATCTTGAATTCAAATTATGTTTTTCGCAATCACGAGTGTGTGTATATAGGCGTGTGTGTTTGTGTGTGGGGGGTATGTGTGTTTGTGTGTAGGGGGTATGTGTAAGTGTGTGTAGGCATGTGTGCTTGTGTCTGTGTGCTGGCATAAGTGTGTGGGTAGTTGTGTGTATGAATGTGTGAGCGTGGGGGGTATGTGTGTTTGTGTGTAGGGGATATGTGTAAGTGTGTGTAGGCATGTGTGCTTGTGTCTGTGTGCTGGCATAAGTGTGTGGGTAGTTGTGTGTATGAATGTGTGTGCGTGGGGGGTATGTGTGTTTGTGTGTAGGGGGTATGTGTAAGTGTGTGTAGGCATGTGTGCTTGTGTCTGTGTGCTGGCATAAGTGTGTGGGTAGTTGTGTATATGAATGTGTGTGCGTGGGGGCGGGGTATGTGTGTGTAGGCATATGTGTTTGTGTCTGTGTGCAGGCATGAATGTGTGGGTAGTTGTGTGTATGTGTGTATGCGTGTGTGTGTGTGTGTATGTGTGTATGTGTGTGTATGTGTGTATGCGTGTGTGTATGTGTATGCGTGTAGGTTTATGTGTATGTGTGTGTGTGCGTGCGTGTGTGTATGTGTGTGTACGTATGCGCGTGTGTGTAGGACATGGATGAAACCTGGAGACGGCTTTCGCTATAGGAGCAGCATCGTGAGGAGCCGGTCGACGGTGATGGTGCGGAGGGTGGCGGTGGGAAAATAAAATGATTGGACGTCAAAACAGTCAGGTGAGAACAATAAGCAATTGTGATTGCCAAAATAATATTGTTTTTTTTTTATCTCCTTGTCTTGTAAAAATGTCTTATTTCTCAAACTTGCAATCATTTTGGTCAGTGTTAGTGATGGGGATCGGGTAATACCCAAATACACAAGGGGTTGTTACATTTTTTGGAAGGTATTTACCCAAGGCCATATATGTTTGGGTAAATACCCAAAAAATGGATATTCGCATGAAAATGTAAAAGTTGAACGGGTGATAGATTTTTCCAAACATACTAAATAATAGGTAAAACGTTTACATATCGTCGCCTCAGAGCAACAGTATGTATCTTAGTGTGATTTCTGGGATTAAATGTCTTAGTGTTGCTCTGAGGCGACGATATGTATTCTGCAATCCAAAAAATATATTGAAAGATTTGAAGAAATTATATTAAATTGTAAATCACAGAACCTTTTATGTGCTGAATGCAAGTTTCCGACGAAGCGGTCATTTTTTAAGAATGGAATACTGCGTCAGTGTTCATCACTAGGTGATCAACCCTATCTACAAAAAAAAAAAAGAAAGAAAGAAAATTAATTTGAATTCGGAAATTTTGAAATCAAATTATATTTTTCGCAATCACGAACTGCGACAGGACCCTACTCATTGGAGTTATTGTTTCTAGAAACGGCTCCTGTCCCCCCCAAGCCTGCCTCTCTTCCTGGGCGGTTACGTGTGCATAGTTGTGTGTGTAAATGTGTAGGCTTGTGTGCGTGCGTAGACCTGCGTGCATGCACGTAGGCATGTGTGAGTGTATGTTTGTGAAGTAGTGTGTGTGTGTGTGTGTGTGTGTGTGAGCGTGCGTGTGTGTAGGACGTGGGCGCCTCCGACCAGGAGAAGCGGATAGCTCAGGACCGGAGCAGCCGCGCCGCCTGCAGAGGACAGTGGGCGGTGGTGCTGCAGACGCCCCTGGTTCAAGCTGAAAATGGAACCGGAACGCCAAGGACGGTCAAATGAGAACAATAAGCAATCGTGATTGCTCAAAAAAACACAACGTGACAACCCACAGTTTGTCTCCTAAAATATTTTACCTGATTCAGGAACAAGTCATTTACTCTACCTTTTTAAACTAAGTCTTTTCTTCAATTATTTCCCAATGAATTAAAAGAAAAGATGTTGTTTTGCAATGTATTTTACACCATAGTTTTCTCTTCAAACGAGTAAAAATTTATAATATATTTTGTTTGCTACTTTCAGAAAGATAACTATTAACATTTTGATTTAAAAAGCGATTTATAACTTTATTCTTTTTCAAATGCTATTTTAGGAAGTTTTAAAACAGTTGTTGCTTCTAGATTTTTTTTTTATAAATGTATCGCAATGCCCTCAGTAGTTGTTACCATCTTTCACTTTGGTTTCCACCAGACCCTTCATTTAGAGGGGTTTAGAGGGCTTCCATTGCCCTAATGGCTTTGAAAAATTCATGTTTTTACATTTAAGTGCGCGTGGTTTTTGTCGTATTGCAATTTTATTTGCTACTAGTGGTATCCGCACGGCTTCGCCCGTAATAGAAAAATTAAAAGGTCTTCTGGTTTGCCTGTATATTTACAAATAATGTATGGTGAATTTTCTTGCCAGTTGGCTTGTTTCCATGTTACGGTTCTACGTATGATAATTTCGTATCTCGCCAATTGGCTTGTGCCCATGTTACGGTTCCACGTTATGATAATTTCGTAATTTACTCGTCCATCTTATAATATTTTTTTTCTTAAAATTGGAATAGAAAAAGAACCACATCGAATTTTCAAAAAATCGCTTCGAGGTGCACTCCCCCATGCTACATACTAACTTTGTGCCAAATTTCATGAAAATCGGCCGAACGGTTTAGGCACTATGCGCGTCACAGGCATCCTACAGACATCCAGACATCTAGAGATCCTCCGGACAGAGAGACTTTCAGCTTTATTATTAGTAAAGATAAAGAAGAGTATACACCCTTTGCCCTCCTCGCATTTGAAAATTCGAAATGACGATTCTCTTATCATTTTAAAACCAGACTCAACATTATTTCCATGTAACTTAAATCACATTTGTTCCATTATTTTAAAATCAGCAACTTTAATATAACTCAAAAAAGGGTTATTATTCAAACCACGTATTTTATGAAAAATGCGTGACGTTGTTGGGCACTTGTTTTTCTATTGATTTATTTTTTGTTTATAAATTAAAAATTTGCAAAACAGATTCAAATGTTTAACTTTTCTTTACACTCAACATATGCAGGATATCGATATCACATTATACGCAAATAACGTATATTTTGTGTCAATAGAATTCACCAGACAATACATAAACACCTGGGCTTTTACCTGTAAATATAAATGCCCGGGTATTTTACATCACTAACTTGTGTACATATTTCAACTATGTCATTAGATTTTATGGCTTTTTTTTTTCCTTTTTACTTCCTTTTACAAAAAAGGAAGTATTGTATTCGCGAAAAAATTTTCACCCAAAAATCGGCCTTCATTTCCATTTTGCTCACCCCCGAATGAATGTTGAGTTTTTTTTTCGACCCGACCACACGTGGATACATGCCTAGGAACCAACAGACACCCGAAATATCCATTTTGACGACCCCCGAGTTGATTACAACGAATTTTCTCGTGACGTCTGTATGTATGTGCGTCTGTGTGTATGTATCTCGCATAACTCAAAAACGGTATGTCCTAGAAAGTTGAAATTTGATACGTAGACTCCTAGTGGGGCCTAGTTGTGCACCTTCCCTTTTGGTTGCCTTCGGATGTTCCTAAGGGGGTCTTTTGCCCCTTTTGGGGGGAAATCATTGTTAATTTCGATGTAAACTGAAGTGGTGTTATAATTTGTCGGACACTTGGCGATATATCGCCAGTCTTTTGATCGCCAAGTTTTGTCGCCAACTTGGTGACAAATTTGGCGATTTTTCTTTTTCTTAATTTGGTTCCAATTTGTCCACTGTTCGTGATATTCAGAGAGTAAACAATTGAATCACATTAAAATTGCCAATTATATGGAAATGACATTAAATTGGAGTAAAAGGAAGTCATGTGATGCACACATTAGCTCGTTTACAATGATTTATCTGTACAGTTTTGAAGATTTTTTTTTTTTGTACTTTTAACAAAAACATTTTGCCCATAAATATATTTCTAGAAAACAATGAGCTATTTTGATTGAGCAATCAAGAAAAAAGTTCTGTTGACAAATAAAAACAATTTCTGTGAAGCTTTGTTTTATAACAAATTTTAAGTATTAATTGCTCAACATATTGCTATATAGAAACGCTCACAGCATGTGTCGCATTATCTTTACTAATAATAAAGCTGAATGTTCCTCTGTCTGTCAGGATGTCTGTCCGGATCTCTCTGACGCGCATAGCGCCTAGACCGTTCTGCCGATTTTCATGAAATTTGGCACAAAGTTAGTTTGTAGCGTTTGGGTGTGCAACTCGAAGCGATTTTTTGAAAATTCGATGTGGTTCTTTTTCTATTCCAATTTTAAGAACAAAATTTTCATAAGATGGACGAGTAAATTACGAAATTATCATAACGTGGAACCGTAACATGGGCACAAGCCAATAGGCGAGATACGAAATGATCATAACGTGGAACCGTAACATGGGCACAAGCCAATTGGCGAGATACGAAATGATCATAACGTGGAACCGTAACATGGGTACAAGCCAATTGGCGAGAAAATTCACCATACATTATTTGTAAATATACAGGCGAACCAAAAGACCTTTTATTTTTTCTATTACGGGCAAAGCCGTACGGGTACCACTAGTAATTATATAAAGTAATGCGAAAGAATCATTTACGGTTTAATACCTCTTAACCAGGGTTACCGCATGTCCTGGATTTTAAGGACTCCCTGATTTGGAAAAACTGGGTACGGGACGGTTAAAGTCCCATATTCCAGCTAAGAGCAATACTTTATGAAACGAGACAATATTTAAAGAAAAAATGAAATGAAAGTAAAACGCAAAATATGAAATGAAGAGGGATAAGAAAATTATGAGTGACAGCAAACGTCAAATTTGCTTATGGCAGAATGTTTTTCTCTAATTCTGTTAGTGTGCTTATTAAAGCAAAACTCATTATAGAAGTCAATTTAACAAATATAAGTTGTAATCAAATTTATCACATCTTGAAGACCCATAATACATTTAAAACTACTGTAACAGCAGTGTAAAATCGAGTATCAAACAGGATTTTTTGAAAAAAATAGGAATATATTATAATTAATATTGCATTAGACAAAAAACTGGACGGGTTTTATTTATTAAGTTTTTGAATTTTTGTTTATGTTTTGTTATTTTTTTTTAGTTTGCTCCAAGTGTAAGATTGAATTCTATTTCTTCTCAGTTTTAAAGTCGAAATGCGTACAGTCGAACTCGCTTATAACGAGCTCGAAGAGACTGCGATATTTGCTCGTTATAATCGAGTGCTCGTAAAAAACGAGTTTGTGAAAAATTCACAAAAATTAATACCCACTTCCTTATCATTATGATTTCTGGTTGATTTGCTTTGAATTGCCTTACTGTCTGATTGCATCGTTCTTGTGTGCTCCAGAAGAAAAATCGACACTAACTCCTCTGACTTCCGAAAAAGGTTGAAGTTTTTCAGAGCATCAACAGCCATTGAGCATCTTTCTTGAGCTCTCGAGAAAAAAATCGACACTTGCTCCTCTGATTAACGAAAAAGGTTGAAGTTTCTCAGGGCATCAACAGCCATTGAGCATCTTTCTTGAGTGCTCGAGAAAAAAATCGACACTTGCTCCTCTGACTAACGAAAAAGGTTGAAGTTTCTCAGGGCATCAACAGCCATTGAGCATCTTTCTTGAGTGCTCGAGAAAAAAATCGACACTTGCTCCTCTGACTAACGAAAAAGGTTGAAGTTTCTCAGGGCATCAACAGCCATTGAGCATCTTTCTTGAGTGCTCGAGAAAAAAATCGACACTTGCTCCTCTGACTAACGAAAAAGGTTGAAGTTTCTCAGGGCATCAACAGCCATTGAGCATCTTTCTTGAGTGCTCGAGAAAAAAATCGACACTTGCTCCTCTGACTAACGAAAAAGGTTGAAGTTTCTCAGGGCATCATTAGCCATTGACGTAAAAGGTAGTTCAGTTTCAAATTCTTCGCAGTTTTCATTCTCGTCGTCGCTTTCATTATTTTTTTTTCATCTGCTTTTGCTTGAATTTAAGCTACAACATCCTCGGAAGTATACCTCGGCAGTGATAACATATTGGCGACAGCAAATATTTAGTTTTCGACTGCTTCTCTACTCTACAAATTTAAAAAAAAAGAACCGTTATCATTTTTTCTCAGGATGTATGACTCATCATCAACTTTCGGTTGACTTCAAAGTGTCAAATGAATTTTTCTAACAAAGGATAAGCAGGAAGTCATATCAATAGAAATTTTATGAATCGCAAAAATATTGCTCGGATTTACTCGTTAAAAGCGAGTTATGCTGCCATTGACTTAACATTGTACCAATCAAGTCTTCCTGATTTCCTCGCTAAATCCGGATTCTCGTTAAATCAGCGCTCGTCATAAGCGAGTTTGACTGTGTCACTGACGCGTTAAAATTCTGTTAGCCATTTCGAGTTCCCCGTTGGTTGGTGAAAAAATTTCTTTAAATATTAGTCATCCGTTGAAACGATAGTATATCTTCCTACAACTACTATAGAATATTAGCCATTGATCCCTTTATCATCATTTCGAACGATTTAAATACTGCATTATTTTCGTCAATGGCGAAATATTCATTTAGATTTATTTTCTACCACAAATTCAAACGTTGGCAAAAACATACTAACATTTAAATACTGAATTTTCCGACAGACACTTGCCTTTTAATCATTTCATATATCGTACAGTAGAATCCATAGACTAATAATAAGAATGGATCGAGCTATGGCAACCCTTTTGCTGCTCATAAACCAAACCATGTGACTGGTGGATATCCTAGCAACAGCGGGCGTTGATCGTAGCAGACAATCAACGCCCGCGAGAAATAAAATAAATAGAACTGATGGAACACGGAAGAATGACCTTTTATGGAGTCCGATTTGTAATTTTTTTATTCTAAGTTGTAAATATTTTGTTAATATAGTGATTTTTTGTTTAGATAGTACTGTGCATTTTCTTTATTCAATTTCAATAACTCTTTAAGCAATTAAAGATGCAAGCGCCCAAAAAGAATCGGCAAACGGTAAGATTTTTACCTACAATTTCAATTTAAGATACCGATGAGTACATTTTTTCTTTAACGCAAAACGTTTACGCCATTACGTTCACGCCAACGCTGATGTAGCAGTTCCAAATGAAATAAAAGTTACTGAAAACTGCGATCAAAAGCTAATTACTAATGTCAAAATAATGCAAAACGAAAAGAAAAACAGTTCAATCTCTGCACCTAGAAAAAAATTATAATGAAAGCATATTACGTCTTAAAATACATGTCGAGTGCGAAACTATAGATAATGTTGCCATGTAGCAACCATGCTGCCAAAGTTTTCGCCAAGCCTCCCACCAGTCACATGATGTATCCATGAACCAATTTTTTCATCAGTTAGTCTGGGAAAGCTCGGTCTACTCTTATTATTAGTCTATGGTAGAATCCCCAAAACTCGGCCTAATGTGGACCGAAAAGTGGCCGGGTTTGTGAAAATGCCGGCTAAGCGGGAATGACCGCTGCCAGAATGAGGCCGAGTTTCCTGGATTGAACCAGGTTATCGAGCCTCTATTATGTCTCATTTTATATAGATATTTCTCTGCTACGTCAGCTCCCATCTGAATCAAATCTATTATATTAACTCACATTTCAATGTTTCTAAATCTCTCAGCGACGCATTTACAAAGCCAACATTTGCTTTGGCGAAGCAGTTGGAAAAATGAAGCCAAGTGACGCTGATTTTATCTCCACGTGGAGAACTGCACTGGGGCAGTAGGGTCTTTGGCTCCAAACGGATGCAGTCCCTTGCTTGCATACAAATGAAAACAAGCAACTGAGATGAGGAGATTAAATCTTCCTAATTTGACAACTCTATTTGCATTAGAGAAAGAAAATACACGAAGATAAGATCTTTCGATCTGGGAAGGGGCATTAGCAATGCAGAGCAGGGCTCGATTCAAAAAATCAGTTTCATTCACTTTTAGTTACTAAATTACGCCTTTCAAACACGAAAGACACTGCTAAGCGTTTAGAAATCTTATTAGAAACGCCTCATTACGTACTCGGCCACTACATCAATGGACCTTTAGTTTCATTCCTAACTCAAATCAGTCTTTGGAGAATGTTTGGCTGCATATTTTATAGAAAATCACACTGAACAATTAATTATCTATAGGGTAGTAGTCATGCTTGAATATATCTTAATCAGCAAAAGCTAACACTATTCCAGTCTAATAGAAAATTCCCAGAAATTCTCTTAACCTTTCAAGGTGAAAAATTAGAAATGCACTGATTCATCCACAGTCGGCAATTCATTATCTGAAATAAAACTACTTTAGTGAATGAATGTATTACACCCAGCCAATAGATTCGTCAGGATTCAAAACTTACAAATGATCATGGTGGGGGTGTCAACCAACTCATTCATATATTTTTTACAACAAACTGATAAAGGAGTTTGTGGAAAACTTAAAATAAATCCGACATTTTAAGGAAACGCTTTTGAATGAAACGGACTTTCAAAACTGAAAAATGGACCCTTTGGCGTCCCCGAAAAGAAATTGCAGACAATTTGCTTCCTGATAAGGAGCCCTCTGCGGAATTCTTAATCTGCTTATTGAGTTTACTGCCCTCCTCATTTCCTAAGAACTCAATGACTTGGACTCTTCCACCGAGTGCCGCCCATGCTGAGGTATACTATATACACAACAGCACGAGTGACGCCCATTCCTAACTCAGAAACCTTGTTGTTGAACGTTGAGCATTTTTGCTCCCTTGAAGAGCCTCAAAAATGGTTTATGTTTTGCAAAACATATCAGCACAAAAAATAGATTGGTTTTATTAAAGAAATTCAGTTAAATCTTTATTTCGAACAGTATGAACCCCTCAGTAACAAAAATAATTTATTGATTTCTTCCGAACGATTTACAAATGTTTGAATGAACATCCTTAAAATAAAACATCCACGTTTGTCTGCCAACTACAAATTGAAATTTAAGCATAGCTACTTCCATTCTAAAACGGATAGAAATGTTACGTCATTGGAAACTGTATTTTCACTTTTCGTTCGTTAATCAGTGTGCGACGTTTTCCCAACCATTATGATTTGCTTACATGTGTGTATTTTGAGCAGAAACACAATCCAATCTAGTTCGTCAGACAGTCTCTTTCCCAACGGAGCTTGTTAGGGTTACAAAAAAAGGACCAATTATATTCATATTTCGTTTAAGCGTGTCTACATTATTCTTCCTCTTTCAGACATTTAAACCGATGTCAAAAAGAAACGAGCTGATGTGTGCATCACATGACTTCCTTTTACTCCAATTTAATGTCATTTTCCCATAATTGGCAATTTTAATGTGAGTCAATAGCTTACTCTCTAAATATCACCAACAGTGGCCAAATCGAAACCAGATTTTAAAAAAAAAATCGCCAAATTTGGCGACTGGCACTATATCGACAAGTGTCCGTCAAATTATAACACCACTTCAGTTTACACCGAAATTAACAATGATTTCCCCCCAAAAAGGGGCCAAAGACCCCCCTTAAGAAACACCCGAATGCAACCAAAAGAGGAGGTGCACAACTAGACCCCACTAGGAGTCTACGTGCCAAATTTCAACTTTCTAGGACATACCGTTCTGGAGTTATGCGACATACATACGCACATACGCACAGACGCACATACGTACATACAGACGTCACGAGAAAACGCATTGTTTTTAACTCGGGAATTGTCAAAATGGATATTTCGCCTGTCTATACGTTCTTAGGCAGTTATCCACGTGTGGTCGAGTCGAAAACAAAACTCAACATTCATTCGGGGGTGAGTAAAACGGAAATTAATGTCGATTTTTAAGTGAAAATTTTTTCGCGAAGTACTTTCGCGAATACTTCCTTTTTTGTAAAAGGAAGTAAAAAGGGAATAAACCATCCAACATAAGAACGAAAGCAAAAAGTTTAGATGGAACAAAACAATCATAAACAAAGATTAAATACAGTATTAATATTCATGTTCTTATTCCTGTCTGTAGTTCTAAGGCTAGGTATAAATTACCATCCTTATAACCATATGGTAATTTATACCATATTACCATATGGTATAAATTACCATTTCCTTTTGGAATAGTAGTTAAAAAAGTAAATTGCTTAAAATATAAACTACACTGGTGTAAGAAATTAAGAGAATTTTCAGATTTGGTCAATTATTTCTACTGGACCGATTTCAATGAAATTTGGTATGTACATACATTGAAACAATACAAACCAAAAAGCCATCTAAAATTTAAAATACACACGCATGATCATAAAAAACACTCGTTATAATCGGATGGTATAAAACAGCGGTTGCAAAATTGAACAAAAAAAATTTGTTAGTAGGGGATATGATCCCCTGTAACAGACATATAGGCCTCGCAGGTGGATTCCTTACTTGAAATGAAGCAGTTTATGGGATCCTGGGGCAATTTTTTCCACTCGTTCAACAACGCTATACTCAGGCTGTAGATAGTCCCCGGAGGGTTATTGCTAGTTGCTATTGCCCTCCCGAGAGCGTCCAAGACATGCTCTATAGGATTGGAGTCTAGAGATCTGCTTGGACAATCTATCCTGTGAATTCCAGCCGTTCAGGAAATTCGTCGACTAGAAGAACTCTATGTGGTTTTGTGTAAACATCCGTTAAAATTAACTCAGGGCTAACAGCGCGCCTCAAGGGGTGAGCGTAGGGCTCCAAGACCACATCCCTTTATACCTCACAACTGTAACAGAGCCCCTCTCAAAGACAAGGAGGGGCGTGAAGATATCCAACATGCGTGAAGATATCCAAACCGTCAAACCTTCTCATACATAATGGTCGATTTCGCGGTTATTGGAGGGCAGATACACTGTAAAAAAAAACTGTAAATTTTGAAGAAGTTATCCGTATTTTTTACAGAAAAAAACTGTTCGTAATAAAATACAGGATTTCTCTGTTTTTTTTTGAATCTGTAACCGGTTATACTTTGTTTTTCTTCGAATCTTCGAAATTTCGCCCGCGTGTTTGGATTTTGGTTCTCGTGCTCGAGTTTTTGATCTTATATTTATTTAAAGCGAGTAAGTCTGAAATCGTTTGCAACTTCCATCTCATTGCATCCTAATCAATATTTTATTATTATGTTTTTTTGTCATCCGTGACAGAGGCATATTCGGAAATTTACCTTTGTATACATGCATTTCGTAGTAGTATAGTAAATATTGAAATGATTTATGAAAGTATAGTTTCATTTTTTTAATCTTCATAAAATAATAAATCAGCTTGAATAAATAATAAAAATACGGAAGATTTCTGTAAAATAAACGGAAGAAAACTGGCGTCCTGGCTGACAGTTTTTTTCTGTAAATTTTACGGATTTTTTTACAGTGTAGTGGCTCCCGGTTCAGCTTAACCGACTATCATTGTCCTACGTTCATTGGATAGAACCCACTACCTACCCTCTAATATGCGCGAAATCGACCATTATGACGGTGGTGGTTTGACGGTCTGAACAGGCATCATGTTGGTTGGCCGCACACCTCTCCATGTTTTTGAGAGAGGCTCTTTGACAGTTGCGAGGAATAGAGATGTGGCCTATGCCTCTTGAGAGGTACTGTTAGTCCTGGGGTAATTTTAATGGATGTTAACGCAAGGCCACATAGAGCTCGTCTGGTCGACGAATTTCTGGAAGGGGAGGATATTCACTGGAGGATTTAGCCAAGCAGATCTGTAGACTCCAATCCTATAGAGCATGTCTGCGGGAGAGCAATAGCAACACCTCTCCGGGGACCATCCATAGTCTGAGAACAACGTTGTTGAACGAGTGGAAACAATTACCCCAGGATCCCATAAACTACTTCATTTCAAGTATGGAATCACACTGCAAGGTCTATAGGTTTGTTAGAGGGGGCCATACCCCCAATAACACATTTTGTTGTTCAATTTTGCAACCGTTGTTTCATACCATCTAACTCTAACGAGTGTTATTTATGATCACGCGTGTGTATTTTAAGTCTTAGACGGTTATTTGTTTTGCATTGCTTTAATGTATGTACATACTAAATTTCATTAAAATCGGCCCAGCAGTTCGGGAGATAATTAACCATATATGAAAAGTCTCTTACACCAGTGTATTTAGAACATTAACAAATTTGTTTATATCAAGCACGGCTAAAGGTATGTGGAGTAAAGTGTAACAAAAGCATTTGAGAACAAAGTTATTTTTGCAAAGAAAATTATTTACTTCGAAGTATGAATTAACATGAAATATCATACTCAAAACAATGACAAATGACAGTCTTGCAGATTTTTTTTTTTTTTAATTTTATTAAAATACTCAGAGTCCCAAGCACAGTTCAAATGATCCATATGCGATTCGCAGGTTACAGGAACTATAGTTCAAGTTTAATCCCGTGGATTTCTAACTGTTGAAAATCATTATATTTATGCTTTTGAAATTGTCATACGCCATTTCAAGCCAGGCGTTAATGTTTTTACGAGTGTGAGAGTGTCAGAATAACGAAAATTTGGCTCATTATCTCAAAAATTATTTGCCAAGTAATCTCTAAGTCTAAGAATGAGAATCTCAAATTTTAGAAAACAGCACTTGGTAATTTTGACGTAAACTATGAGTTTCTAGCAACAAGTGAGCTTTGGAATTCTATTAATCGATTAAGATACTTAAAAGAGAATTTAAAAAAGGTTATCGACCCTAGCCAGTGTCATCAATTTTTTCCGAGGGTATACTCCCAGGAGTGATTGCAACACCGGAGTACCGAATACCGGTATTGCGAGTAATTTTGCAATTTCGTAATACCGGTATTTGCTGACGTAAAACACCGGTATTTTCGGTATTAGCTGAAAATAATAAATAGTTTCAATTTAACGTATTAAATATCTATTTATATTTTAAATGTATATTTCTGTTTCCATGATACAAAACATGAAAATCAATCTATTAATGAAAATTTGGCTTTGAAAGCAAACTAATATAACGTCATTAAACAAAAGTAGCGGAAAGATAGCAAAATGATATTGTCATTACTAGATGGTGAGATGAATCACATTTTCGTGAGCTTTAGTGCACCATGTTTTTATTTTTTCTATTTCCCTGATCACTCACTTTCTCTTTTGTGAAAGTTAATTTCGAGTGTAATTTTGAATGCATTCTTCCTATAAACTATTTATTCTAACTATCAATTGTAGTAATACTTTATGATTTCTTTTTTAATTATGTGTCTCAACTGTACTGAATTTTGACAAAACCTTTTTCTTGTTAGTATAACAAATGGTAATTTGTTTTCCCCAGTATTGTTTGTTTTCTTATCTCACTATTTTTCTTTATACTTGGCTAGACAATATTTAGAAATTATATAGTGCCTTGAAAATTTGCATAGAGGTAAAGCATAATCGATTGAAACATATTTTCAGATGTTTACGTAATTAAAATTGTAAAGAATTTTGGAAAGAAAATGAAAATGAATAAGAGAAACTAACTAGGTCGAATTTAGTCAAGTTATTCCTAAATTTCAAACCAGAGGGCTAATAAAAAGCAAACACAAACTTAAAAGAAACTTGCTTTAGAGAAAACGATGATATGATATTGGAAAAATATTGCCTTTCGGGAAGAAATTAGATCTAGCTATAAATTTAAAACAGAAAAAAAAATGATAATAATACACACAATACAAAAAAAAAAAAAAAAAAAAACACACAAAAAAAAAAAAAAAAAAGGATTTATCCAAAGATAACACGCAACAGACATTATTTGAAGATGAAGGACTTCTAGACATGCATTGCGCATTGTTAACAGTACCAACGACCTACGTAAATTCAGGTAGAGTATTTTGAACTGTGGGAAAGTAAAGCACTAAAATGAGTTCCAGGCTTAGAGACAATTAAATAGATGCATTGTTTTATACTATTATTGATTTTTTTAATAATGACATGTGTTCCTTCATTTTATATTTGTTCACAATACGTTTTCATAAATAATAATTTTTGTACAAAACTATTAAATGTGGCAGCGAAACAATATTTTTTCAAACATTTTTTAAGAAATTTTAAATACCGGTATTCCGGAATCACGTTTTAAAATACCGAATACCGGTATTAAATTTTTTGTCCGGTATTGCAATCCCTATCTCCCAGTAATCAGTTATGCACAATATGTGGTATGCGATCATATACATAATATGTAATTGCATGAAAATTCTTGAAGCTTGAGGGTATACGCTATATGTCTAAAAAATGTTTGAGAATATACGGCGTACACGAAGTATACCTAATGAGAACACCGCTGATCCTGTCCTACAAAGGAACAGCTTCTTCGCATAACAAGAAAATATTTTACTCGCAATGATTGGAGATGAAACATACCACGTGGCCCTAAGAAGAATAATGGAAGCAAGAGAAATAACCAAGTTTTTACAGTCTGCGAGATATTTCTGCCCTCAACTTTGATGCAATGACTACACAAACCTTGACAACTCGCAAGAAATTGAAAAATATGAGCCACCCATTACGAAAAATGCAAATTCTGAAATTTTAAATTAAATATCGGAGCAGGAATGCAGGTTTAATATTTCTATTCCTAACTTTCCATGTCATACTCAAGCAACAGAGCGATACGTTAAAATAGTAACAGAATCATCAAGTAAATTCTGAAGGGAAGAATAACGACATGGCTTCATTTTAGCCACGATTCAGTCACGAAAAAGTATGAATACTGTACTATGAAATCAGAGTTCTCTGTTTAATTTACCCAACGATTTTCTGCTTGAATCTGTAGATCTCTCTCTCTCTCTCTTCCTTTTTTTTTAAATTTTATTTTACTGAACAGTGGTTTATTTATAAAATGTTCTTTATACTGAAATAATGCAAAGAAATGTGAATTTTTTAGGGCTCTTGTCTGCACCTGTATCTATCGGAAATCTAATTATAACATGTGTTGTTGTTGCTCCCCTTGGTCTAGACCCCAAGACCAAATCCAAGAGATCTTGTCGCACTAAAAGATCAAAGATAATTCCACTCTCATCCGACAAATTATAACATGTTATAACGGTTATGTGTAAATCTTAAAATATGACTTCTCTTACATTCAAAATTTTGTATACGTCTACCGAAAAAAAAAAAAAAACATGGTAAAATACAAGGTAGTTTTAATAATTTTTGTGCTAGTTTAAAGAACGTATTTATTGGTAACTTTTCTGCCCATGCTCGATTTGAAAAGTTTCAAAATTAATGTCTTCGTGGTGAAAAAATATCTCCTTTTTGTTCAATATGCTGCCAATCGACTGCCAAGTGGTGCATGAAGATTTCATTGGTCTGTGATGTTATTTTACATCATAGTATTTCACCCCATTGGGTTCCTTTTTTCACCCTGATCAATTTGAAACGCTATTAAAAAAATTTTTCGTAAAGAAGGAAAAATGTATTTTTGGGCTCAATTTGCGAACTTTGACCGCCTTGCGGAGCATGAAGACATTATCTGACCAACTTGAAATTTCACATGCAATTGTTTAGTCCTTGGGGACAACTTTTCTCACCCTGGCCTATTTGTCATTCCGAAAAAGAAATTTCGATCCACCCTATTGGGCATCCCTATACCATCGGTTTTGTTTTATTTTTACGTACATTTTTTTACATAACTTATGTGGAAACTCGATGAGGGTATTCTTGGGCATCTTTTAGCCGCTGACAACCCTGGTTAGGGACCGAAAAAAGGTAGGCAACCTTACTTTAACGTTTTCTTTACAGCTTTTAATTTTCATTTATGACAACAATTTTTGGAAACTCGATGAGGGTAAATGACTCATTTTGGGGCACTTTTTATCCTCTGGCAACCCTGCTTATGAACCGGAAAAAGGTAGACAACCTTACTTTAGCGTTTTATTTACAGCTGTTACTCTTCATTCAAGAAAACAATTTTTGGAAACTCGATGAGGGTAAATGACTCATTTTTGGGCACCTTTTAGCCCCTGGCAACCCTGGTTAAGAACCGGAAAAAGAGATAAGCAAACTTACTTTAACGTTTTCTTTTCTTCAATGATGACACAATTTTTGGAAACTCGATGAGGGTGAATTACTCATTTTCGGACACCTTTTAGCCCCTTCCAACCCTGATTAGTTCACACGCAACAGGTAGGCACCCTTACTTTAACGTTTTCTTTACAGCTTACTTTTCTTTACTCTTCATTTATGACAGCAATTTCCGAAAACTCGATGAAGGGTAAATTATCTCCCTCTTTGAAAACTTTTTATCCCCTGACAACCCCGATTAAGGACTTAAAAAGGGTAGGCAACCTTACTTAAGCGTTTATTTCCATCTTTTACTCTTCATTCATGATAACGATTTTCGGAAACTCGATGAGGGTAAATTACTTACTTTTAGGCACCTTTCAACCCCTGGCAACCCTGAGGGGGGTTCACGTGAAAGAGGTAGAGGTTCTTACTTTCACGTTTTATTCACAACTTTTACTCTTTATCTATGGTAAGAATTTTAGGAAACTCGAAGAGGGTAGGTCAAGCCTAGTGGGATCTCGCCCTATCTAGAGTCACTTTCCAGTCTAAGTGGATCAGATTTTTACTCTCCGCGGTGCACATTGCCCAATGACTTACGCTCGTTGAATTTCGACTCAGGAACTTTCCAATTTTTTATTGTCTAAATAATAGTTGGTTGACAAGGAGACGGCACGACCGTGGGGTCGGAGATTTGCGTCAATTTTTCTTGTGGTGAAAGAGGACCGCTAGTACCTTACGTGGTTAAAGTAATACTTCGCAATACTCAGAAAATTATGAGAAAAATCGATTTAAAGCCGCCATGGAGTCTCCTAGGCGCGTTATAAGTTTAAAATGTCGGTTTCTTGACCAGCCGCCGCTAGCCTAATTGGTTAAGGCGCGATCCAGAAATAGCACGATCGAATCCCACTCTGGACCTTTTTCTTTTCTCTTCTTTATTTTTTACTATCACAACAATTAGTGATAACGCGTTTCACCCCTATATTACTTTATGAAATTTATTTTTGCCAAGGATCGCAAACTTTTTCATTCACTGAAAAACATTCTTACTCGTTATTCTGTACGGTTTGATTTGCCTAGTAAAAGTTTTTGACCTGGGTTTACGATTATAAGGGACATCGGCTCATAGGACATTCGGATTAATATTATTATTTTTTTTTTGTTGTCACAGCAATTATTAAAATAATCTCTCTTCCCTACATAATTTTTAAGAATTTATTTACATCATTTTTTTTTTAATTATTTTCTTTTTCTTCCAGCAAATCAATTTAAAACAATTAATATTTTTCACTCCTACCACTACTTCGTTACCAATAATTGTTGTGGTAGCAAAAAAAAAAAAAAGAAGAGAAAAGAAAAAGGTTCAGAGAGCGATTCGATCGTGATATGTCTGGAGTACAAGATCGCGCCTTAACCAATTAGGCTAGCGGCAGCTCGTCAAGAGACTGACTTTTAAACTCATAATGTGCCTAGGAGACTCCATGGCGACTTTAAATCGATTTTTCTCATAATTTTCTGAGAATTGCGTCGTATTACTTTAACCACATAAGGTACTAGGGGTCCTCTTTCACCACAAAAAAAAAAAAAATGATGCAAATCTCCGACCCCACGGTCGTGCCGTCTCCTTGTGAGAGTTGAATTTGGACGCCTTCATCTACATTTTCTTTCCGCAATTTTGATTGCTCTTTCCTTTAGGTGCGTCAACTCCTTTTATTATTTCAAAACCCTTTTTGAACAACACGCACAAAATATTTAAATGTATAATTAATATAAAACGAGCATGTGCCAAATGTATTGTAAATCATGTGACAGGGTATAAGATAACAGGGTTCACATTTGAATTATGTATGCGCGCAGTCAACGCATTTATCTCCATAATTAACTAATTAGTGCTTCTTCATGTGTATCAACGCATTATCAGCACGGCTCTATTGCTTTATGACCTCCAGGATTCTTCGAGTATGAACATTTTAATTCATTCCGCATCGCTAAACGGAAAGTAATGTTCAAAAAGTGATAAAAAGTTTCAGTTTAGCTAACCTTGAAAACTATACTTTTTCAAGGTTAGCCGTTATAAGCCCAGAATATAAAACGCGCCATTAACAGAAGTGCTTCGGAATAATACAGCCTGAGTAAAAACTTTAAGGCCAGTAAAAAAAATTGAGAATACGGGGAAAGGAAGTTAAAGGGATTTTAATATTGTTGAACTACACTGTTAAAAATTCAGGAAGATTTTCTGGTAATTGTTACTGTAAAATTGCATCGCCTGATTTTTACGGTAATTTATACCGGAGAAATAAGCGATACCAGCGCCAATTGGTTGCTGCGGCCTACCGAGGATACCGTAAAATTTTACAGTAACATTTGATTTTTACGGTAATAGTTACTGGCAACATGGATGCCAGTAACAATTACCGTAAATTTTCCGGAAAATTTTTAACAGTGTAGTAATCATTGATGTTCATTTGAAAGAAATAACGCAATATTTAAGTTTTTTAAAGTATGCTTTTACCAGAAAAGCAGTAGTATACTCAAAGTTAGTATTTCAGCATGAGTAACAAATTTAAGGCCACCAGTATTTCTTAAATACTAAATGTATATTTACTGGAATAAATATCACAGCAGTTAATGAGATTGTGGAAACCCTTCAACTTGTAGTTTTTTCATTAATTTCTTCGAAGTTTTGGTGCTCTTTGTGAAGACGTCGAAAGATAAGAAGTTAACTGATCGTGAAAGAGGGCAGATTGAAGCTTTTTCTGCAACGGGGATGAGTAGCCGTACTATTGCGAAAAAAATAGGAAGCTCAGAGACTGTGGTCAGTAATTTATTGAGATTGAAAGACAATTATGGTAAAAAAATCCCGGTGGAAGACCTAGAGCTTTGTCCTCGCGTGATGAAAGAAGTGTTTGCAAGCTTACATCAACTGGGAAGTACTCAACCAGGAAACTTATTCAGGCAGCAGGCTTGAATGTTTGTCAAAAAACAATATATAACACATTTAGAAGGAGTGAAAGTTTTGTTTTCTTGGCTAAATTGGCTAAGCCACATCTACAGAATAGGCACAAAATAGAGCGTTTGAACTTCAGCCAAAAAGTCATGACCTGGGATAACCAATGGATACAAATATTTTTTTCTGATGAAAAAAAGTGGAACTTGGATGGACCAGACGGATGGAAGTACTATTGGCATGATTTAAGAAGGGGAAAAGAAATATTCTCCAAGCGCCACTTGGGTGGAGGCTCTGTCATGACTTGGGGGTGCTTTTCTTACAATGGTATGGGCTCAATTGCGTTTGTTTCGGATAAAATGAATTCACAAGCATATCGAAATGTCCTCCCATCTTTTACCAAATGCTGAATTTATTGCTGGAGAAAATTGGAAATATCAGCAAGACAATGCATCTACCCATTCGAGTAACAGTACACATAATTGGTTAAAAGTCAACAATGTTGAAACTTTGAAATGGCCAGCTAAGTCTCCAGATCTCAACCCAATCGAGTACTTATTTGGCGACTTAGCAAGAAGAGTTTATGCAAATGGGAGACATTTTAATTCATCAATAGAGCTGAAATCTACTATCGAAGATGAATGGTATAAAACAGATCCCGAACTTTGTCAAAAATTAGTTTCATTTATGCAAACAAGAATATTTGAAGTAATTCGAAGAAATGGCTCCTGCACAAGATTCTAAATGCTTGTATTTCTTTCTTCCTATGCTTTTTTCTACGTTGGCCTTAAAGATTTTACTCAGCTCCTTCAGGCTCAAATAGTGATCTGTAGTATTTTCTGATGATAAAATAATTACAAATGATTGTTTTGTCGTTTTTTGCTTGTATTTAAGGTTAATAATTATCACTCAAATTAGGTTTTGATCCTCAGTTAAAGACGTGTAAAATTTCTCAAAAAAATTTACTGGCCTTAAAGTTTTTACTCAGACTAAATGCTGCAAATTTTTCTCCCAATTTTTTTGTTTGAATCAAAGTACTTCTGAGCATCTTAACCGCAGAAAAAATTAAAAAAAAACGAAAGAAGTTAATATCTTTTACGAAATGATATTAACATTTGTCGTGTTACTATTTAAAAATACTCAAACCCAATGTTTCATTTAGTATATATATATATATAGGGATTTTTAATCATTATTGCACGGTACTACAAACATTTGCAATCTGTATGAATAATCCACATCTTTAATAAGTTAATTCGTAAATATCTTGAACAACTAAAAAGGTATAAATAACTGATACTTTTAACAAAATTTCCATCTTCAATGACTTAATAGTTTCTTTCTATTTCAAAGTTCTCAAGCGTATCTTCCAAAGCAAGAATTTTCATTTTTAATTTAGAAAAACCTACACATTAAATTAATTTTTAATTTGCAGGTGCTTCTTTTTCCTCAAGAAGTATGCGAAAGAACGATTATTTGGGTAAATGTATTTTTATAGCACTGTTTCGTTTTTACTTGATAAATATGAAATAAAATTATCAATTTCTCTCTCATTTCAATGTTTATGCAAGGTTTTAACTAAGCATTTTGCAGTTTATTGGGAAGAAAATTCAATACAATTTGAAATTGAGATTTTAAGTGCAATTGAATAAATAAAGGGGTTTTTTTTTGGTAGTTCAAACTTTGTTCAGCATCGGACAAGCTTTCAAATTACAGAATTTATCGTAAAGTTTGGAAGCAAAATTTGTATCTTCAATGTTTAAACGTATATAAATATCAAAAAAATAAATAAATAAACTAAAATGTTGAACGTTTCTTGAGACAAGTTTCCGTGAGACGATTTTTAATGAATCATCAAAACTGTTTCATTTAACAGTAATCCGAAATAAAAGCAACACTAAAAAGGTGAAACACCTATACTTCACTTATTACCATTAGAACTATTTCCACTACGATAAAAACTGACATTTGATTCCAGCCATATTCTCTGTTTAAAAAACCCATCACAATAATTTTAACTTTTTACCATCCAACTTATTTTTTAAGTAAAAAATTTAATAAAATTCGTTTAGAATTTTCCTGGCTGATGAGCAACATAAACTAGGGTTGGTTGGGGGAAGTCACTGCGGTAAGTGGGTCACTCCCCTAAAGCTGAAATATGGTTAAATTTTTTAAATTTTTTTGCACTCGTCATGTTAAATTTTATCACAGTGATTGGTTTTGCAGATAATTGCACTTCGTGGAATTTTTTTCTACGTCATAGCACATTTAGTCAAAAAAAAAAAAAATCTGTTTTTTTTTTTTTTTTGCGAGTCTAAGTATCATTTTTCAAAGAAGTATTTCCAGGTTAGTTTTTAATATTTTTTATGATAGTTATTTCTTCACGTATACTTTAACTTAAAGTTCATACAGCAACAAGAATTTTTGCATAAAATATTATTAATAAGTGTTTAAGAGGATTGGTCTCACTTACCCCGTAAATTTTTGCTATAAGGGGTAAGTGGGTCCCCTAAAAATAATGGGGATTTTAAAATCAAAAGCAACGCTGATTAAATATTTGTATAAGTGAAATACAAGAAAACTATGATGACCTAGTAGGAATTGATAGTTCAGCTATCAATTCCTACTAGTCCTATTTTGCTAGTTTAGAAAGCTAGTGATTATGTATTTATTGAACTTACATCAAAGTAAACCATAAAGTAGGTGTAATGTTGGAAGTTGATGAAACAAATTAAAAAATAATGTTGATTTTGCAAGAACGAATAGAAATAGTGGCACTTATTGACATGGTGCAGATAATGTTGGAATAATTACTGAGGATGAAGTAATAATAATGTTGGAAGTTGATGAAACAAATTAAAAAATACTGTTGAGTTTGCAAGAACGAATAGAAATAGTGGCACTTATTTGACATGATGCAGATAATGTTGGAATAATTACTGAGGATGAAGTAATAATAATGTTGGAAGTTGATGAAACAAATTAAAAAATACTGTTGAGTTTGCAAGAACGAATAGAAATAGTGGCACTTATTTGACATGATGCAGATAATGTTGGAATAATTGCTGAGGATGAAGTAATAATAATGTTGGAAGTTGATGAAACAAATTAAAAAATACTGTTGAGTTTGCAAGAACGAATAGAAATAGTGGCACTTGACATGGTGCAGATAATGTTGGAATAATTACTGAGGATGAAGTAATAATGGATCTTTCTTAGTCAACTTTACCTAGACGCAGTCTCATTTAGTGTGCTTCCAGTTTCTTTTTCAACTAATAGTTTTGGCTAACTTACAAAATTACACGTACTTATCAACTGTATTACGTCCATGAAACACACATTTATACGTAAAAGTAAAATATGTACCTATAGGCTTTCAATAAATTTCACAAATGAAATTGTTTCGTTTTTTGTTTTAAAATTTTCCGTGATACAGATTTAAAACGCAGTAATTATCTCATATAAATGGATGCATTTAAAAAACCTTAATTCATACTAAAAATGTACATACTTTAAAAGGAGTAAGGGAGTTTTACTTGATAAAGTTATGCTTTCTTTAAATTTAAATAAAAGGGGGGGATCTACTTACCTCTTATTATGGGGTAAATGGGACACCATCCTGATTTAAAAAATATATATAATCGTTAAGAATAGTTAAAGCCTTGTTTTAGAAAGTAATAATGAACTTTTGTTCATTAATGATGTCCGAGACAAAATAAGACAATAAGTTTAAATTTTTCTGTTTCAAAACTTTTGTAATAAGGTTTCAAAAACGAACTATTATCAAAAAGGATCCCACTTACCCCAACCAACCCTATTTAAAATAGCTTAATCGAATATCGAAGCATCTATTATTCTGTAGCAAGTTACCGCCCTAAAGCCAGGGCTAAGGCAGAAATACTTAAAATACACCGCCAGCTCAGTTATTCCATCCGAGGACTGCAGTTTCGTGCTTTTTAGCACTCATCAGCCCGGAATAGGAATCACAAGAGCTGGCGGCGAAAAATCTCTTAAGGGAGCCAAGAGAGCCAAACAAACTGGTAGCTAATGCAGAATTAGCAAACCAGATGAGCGACCACAGCAATGGTGCGGTTCAACTCAAAGATTGATGGCAAAGCCAAGGTATTTTGTAGTAAGTTACAGTCCTCGGATGGAATAACCGAGCTGGCGGTGTATTTTAAGTATTTCTGCCTTAGCCCTGGCTTTAGGGCTGTAACATACTACAACATACCTTAGCTTTGCCATCAATCTTTGAGTTGAACCGCACCATTGCTGCGGTCGCTCATCTGGTTTGCTAATTCTGCATTAGTTACCAGTTTGTTTGGCTCTCTTGGCTCCCTTAAGAGATTTTTCGCCTCCAGCTCTTGTGATTCCTATTCCGGGCTGATAAGTGCTAAAAAGCACGAAACTGCAGTCCTCGCATGAAATAACTGAGCTGGCGGTGTATTTTAAGTGCATCTATTATTCGTAGGAGTTTCAAAACATAAGTCCTGGCAAGCAATTTGTTTTGTCATGGTTGAAAAGGAAAACTGTCCTATACATGTTCGTGCACAAATTAGGATTTTTTTTTAAGGATAAAATGGACCTTTTCAAGGACTAGTTTATTCTAAAGGGACTATGCGAACGAGTGGACTTCTTTACAATAACGAAATAACATGTGCCGTTTCGGTTCCAGTTCAAATATAAATTTCAGCATTAGACAAAACCTTTGGGTCTTTTAACCATAAAATAAAAGCAAGCAGTAAGAATCAGATGGACTACCACTGACACAAGAAAAGCGAAATATTAAAAAAAAAATAATAATAGCTCAAGACCAAGGTAGTACAGTCAGTCATTTAAAAAAGTTGAACCTTCGTTCTAAATTTTAGATGTGATGGCCCTATAAGGTAACATATGAGATAATATTTCTCTCAAATGCTTTATATATTTCTTCGTTCTTCAAGGATTTCAAGCATTTGATAAAAAAAATATTTCAAGCTTATTTAAAAGCGTAGGAACCATGCTATAAATACGCTTTGTGTTTGAAATAGCACTGTTGGCATCATCAAAACACCGTATAGTAAGTTGTCCTACTTTCTCTTATTGGTGAGCAGCCTCATATTTATAGGACAACTTTACTTTACAACCAACTTCTTTCTAGATTTCCCCGACTCCTGTCAAAAATAGATTCGGCGAAATCAGTTTTCAGCAGTTTATGTTTTAAGGAAACATTTCAATATTATTTCTGAAATTCAGATGTAAAAGCAAATTTCTTACGGCCTATTTATAGATATTGATAAAGTCTTACCAATACTTACAACTGCCTAAATACCACACCAATAATTAATACAACGAATGCTAATGAGTTTTGCAGTACATTGAAAATAAGTAAGAAGGTTAAATTATACATTTTAGACGAAACATTTTAGTTAGTATAGCAGGGATTCCAACATATTTTTAGTTTCCCCCTAGTAAAAAGGAGGACCTCAATTCTAGACCAAACGAGCTGATGTGTGCATCACATGACTTCATTTTACTCCAATTTAATGTCATTTTCTCATTATTGGCAGTTTTAATGGGATTCAATAGTTTACTCTCGAAATATCACCAACAGTGGCCAAATTAAAACCAGATTTAAAAAAAAAGCCAAATTTATCGCCAAGTTGGCGACAAAACTTGGCGACCAAAAGACTGGCGATATATCGCCAAGTGTCCGCCAAATTATAACACCACTTGAGTTTACATCGAAATTAACAATGATTTCCCCCCAGAAAGGGGCAAAAGACCCCTTTGGAGCATCCGAATGCAACCAAAAGGGAAGGTGCACAACTAGACCCCACTAGGAGTCCACGTACCAAATGTAAACTTTCTAGGACATACCGTTTTTGAGTTATGCGAGATACATACACACATACGCACATACATACGTACATAAGGACGTCACGAGAAAATTCGTTGTAATTAACTCGGGGATCGTCAAAATGGATATTTCGGGTGTCTGTACGTTCCTAGGCATATACCCACGTGTGGTCGAGTCGAAAAAAAACTCAACATTCATTCGGGGGTGAGCAAAATAGAAATGAAGGCCGATTTTTGAGAGAAATTTTTTTCGCGAATACAATACTTCCTTTTTTGTAAAAGGAAGTAAAAAGGACCTTAGGTTTGAAATGTGTTGATCAGTTAGCAATAATCAGGAATCAGTCAATATTTACCGATTCACTTTTTACCTGGAACAAAAAATTGTGCTAAATCAATTTATTACACCTAGCCAAAAGTTTCGTGCTCTAGCTCCCTTTTCATTTAAAATTTGCAAATTATCGTGGTAGGGATGTCGGCACCATGTTTTATTTTTTTTAATGTAAAAACAAGACATTATATTAAAAGAGTTAGTATCAATAAGGATTGATTGTAGAGAAAAGTAACGTAAAATTTGTTTTAAAATCAACTGAGTCATGAAAGAGCAACATCGAAGTCAACAGCATTTAACTACCCACAGAGATAGACATTTAAGATTCTCCACGTGAAACAAAAGGCCCTATAAATGTTATTAGTATTGTTTTCGAAAGCATTTGTCAAGTCGACTCCAGCTTTGTGAGCGCAAGGAGCTGATGACATAACTATGAAATGCGAATTTTTCGGAATCCAGATTCGAGAAATAACACCTCATCCTTTTGCGCAAGAGACGCTTTGTGTGATGACAGAATTTTCATTACTAACAGAGTCGTAAAATTCAGCTTCCGTAAAGGAATCTGAAGTGGAAATGCACATTCTGTTTTGTTTGGCTTTATTCACGCTGAAATGCAGAAAATGCTCGCCAAAGAATGGTGCACGTGCTTTCTTTATTTCTTTGCGAAGAGCTGGAGAAGTAGTAAGTTACCTCAGCGCAGATTTCTTGGCAGGGGAAAAGAACTTCAGTTCTATTTTTAACGATCTGATGCATCACATGACTTCCTTTCACTTCAATTTAATGTCATTTTCCTATTATTGGCAATTTTAATGTGATTCAATTGTTTACTCTCTAAATATCACCAACAGTAGCCAAATTAAAACCAAATTTAAAAAAAAAAAATAAAAAAATTGCCAAATTTGTCACAAACATACAATTGGCGACAAAACTTGGCAACCAAAAGACTGGAAATATATCGCCAATCGTCCGACAAACTATAACAGCACATGAGTTTACATCGAAATTAACAATGATTTCCCCCAAAAAAGTGGCAAAAGACCCCCTTAGGAACATCTAAATGCAACGAAAAGAGAAGGCGCACAACCAGGCCCCACTAGGAGTCTACGTACCAAATTTCAACTTTCTAGAACATACCGTTTTTGAGTTATGCGAGATACATACGCACCAGTGGCGGATCCAGCCGATTGTTTTGGGAGGGGCGACCCGAAATTTTTGAACAAATTCCAAACTCCCAGAAATTTTATGAAAACGAAGTTTTAAAAACTCAATTTTCGGGGTATCGAGACATTAGGTGAGGGGGTTTATTTAGGAATCTCCCTCGAAAATGTTTCAAAATTTTAATTTCCGAGCAATTTTTGAAGATTAGGAAACTAAAAACGCATTTTGTCTCTTTTTGATGATGTACGGAAAAAGGCCAGGTTTCGAGCGCTCTCCCCAAAATACTTTTTAAAATAAAGCTTAGAAACCAAAATATTCTATCATTATACATTGAGAAGTTAGAAGAGGAATGGTGCTCTTTTAGCTGTGCAGCCTAAAAATGCACCTTTAGGTAATGTTTGCTTACATTAAAGGGAAGTGTGAAGGTGCTTAGTCCTTCTTTCCTGCAAAAAATTTGGCCTTTAAGGCTCTAAAAATTCGATTTTTAACTATATTTATACATATTTTAGAAAGGGATGGAAGATTCATAGCATCTCCAAAAACCTCCTTTTAAAGCTATCATCACGATATAAACTAGGGAGGGAGGGGGTCCTTCTAAAATCGTTTGTAATTGAAGTTCCAAAAAATTTCATTTAAGTTGCTTTTAATCAAGTTAAGTGATAAGGGCTGGATTAGCTATTTTCCGTTGACATTTTTTCCAAATAAAAGACTTAAAATGCAATTTTTGCTACATATCAAGGCATTTGTGAAACGGCATGGGAAAAGGAGGTTCTCCCCCTAGTTTCGAAATTAAAGCCATAAAAACGAAAATTTAGGCTCTCTTTGGTCTTGTGAACAATAGGTATACTTTGAGAACAGTAGCATTTAGAGATCGTCCAAGTGTCAGTAGTTGGAATCAAGCAAAAGATGGAGAAAAATTTTGGAAATAAAAGTTTTGTTTCGAGGATAGGGATATAATTTATCTCCCAATTAAGGCCTATACTTCTTTTTCAGTAAAACACATGCGTTAAATTTTGTTATCTTCTCATAATATTTTTCTCTTTTTTTTCTTAATAAAGTTCCTACAATCACAAGGCTTTGGGAGGGGCCATGGCCCCCCTCTAGATCCGCCCCTGCCTACGCACATACATGCGTACATACAGACGTCACGAGAAAACTCGTTGTAATTAACTCGGCGGTAGTCAAAATGGATATTTCGGGTGTCTGTACGTTCCTAGGCATATATCCACGTGTGGTCGAGTCGAAAATAAAACTCAACATTCATTCGGGGCTGAGCAAAATGGAAATGAAGGCCGATTTTTGAGTGAAATTTTTTTCGCGAATACAATACTTCCTTTTTTGTAAAAGGAAGTAAAAGAATGACTTGAGAAAACCGTGGTTTTCAGTCGTGGGCATGTAAATCTGCAGGAATGAGTTTTTAAGAGATGTGAAAAAACGTGTTTTGCACTCCATCTAAACAATAGGTTTCAATTTCGTGGTTTATTTTGAACTTATCTTTACTAATAATAAAGCTGAAAGTCTCTCTGTCTGGATATCTCTCTGTCCGGATCTCTCTCTCTCTGGATCTCTCTCTGTCTGACAGTATCTCTGTGACGCGCATAGTGCCTAGACCATTCATCCCATTTTCATGAAATTTGCACAGAATTCGCTTGTAGCATGGGGGTGTGCTCCTCGAAGCGATTTTTCGAAAATTCGATTTTGTTCTTTTTCTATTTCAATTTTAAGAACATTTTCCCCAGCAAAATTATATCATAAGATAGATGAATAAATTACGAAGTTATCATAACGTGAAACCGTAACATGGGCAAGCCAATTGGCGAGAAATTCATCATACATTGTTTGTAGATATGCAGGCAAACCAAAAAACCTTTTAATTTTCTACTACGGGCAAAGCCGTGCGGGTAACACTAGTGTACAATAAACTGCAATAGATGAGAAAAATGAAGCGTTAGATGCTTTCGAATTTAAATAATAGAAGAATTTAGTGCTCCGAAAATTTACTGATTGGCATGAAAACATTAGGGATAAATAGCATAGATGAACATTTTTACTTCCTTTTACAAAAAAAAGGAAGTATTGTATTCGCGAAAAAAATTTCACTGAAAAATCGGCCTTAATTTCCATTTTTCTCACCCCCGAATGATTGTTGAGTTTTTTTTTTTCAACCCGACCACACGTGGATATATGCCTAGGAACCTACAGACACCCGAAGTATCCATTTTGACGATCCCCGAGTTAATGACAACGCGTTTTCTCGCGACGTCTGTATGTACGTATGTATGTGCGTATGTGTTTATGTATGTCGCATAACTCAAGAACGGTATGTCCTAGAAAGTTGAAATTTGGTACGTAGAATCCTAGTGGGGTGTAGTTGTGCACCTTGGTTGCATTCAGATGCTCCTAAGGGGGTCTTTTACATCTTTTTGGGGGGAAATCATTGTTAATTTCGATGTAAACTCAAGTGGTGTTATAATTTGGCGGACACTTGGCGATATATCGCCAGTCTTTTGGATGCCAAGTTTTGCCGTCAACTTGGCGACCAATTTGGCGATTTTTTTTAAATAATTTTTTTTTCCTTTTTCTTTATATCTGGTTTCAATTTGGTCACTGTTGGTGATATTTAGAGAGTAAACTATTGAATCTCATTAAAACTGCCAATAATGAGAAAATGACATTAAATTGGAGTAAAAGGAAGTCATGTGATGCACACATCAGCTCGTTTTTTTCTCTCGTCCAAGTTTCGAGTGACTTTCTTTACGTATCAATGAAGAAATAATTGAGTAAAACAGGTTCACAGTTAAACGAAATTTCGGTTTCAAATGATCAAAGTTCTACTGCGCATATTTTGTAACGGTCATCTTATTCCCAGAAAGTAATTATCTCTTTGAAGGTTCCTTTCTTTGTGGAGAGCCGATTCAGTTTCCATGGCAGTATCGTTTGGAAGGAAGAAACGATACCAACACATACACACACGCATACGTACAAACACCCACACATACACACACAAAAACATACACGCACACATACACACAACTACCCACACATTCTATTCGTGCTTGCACACAGACACAAACACACACGCCTACACACACACATACACATACCCCGCACCCTACGCACACAAACACTCATACACACAACTACCTACACACTCATACCAGCACACAGACACAAACACACATGCCTACACACACAAACACTCATACACACAACTACCTACACACTCATACCAGCACACAGACACAAACACACATGCCTACACACACATATCCCCTACACACAAACACACATACCCCCCCCCCGCACACACACACACATGCCTACACACATATCCCCTACACACAAACACACATATCCCCCCCACACACACACATTCGTGATTGTGAAAAACATAATTTGAATTCAAGATGTCAAAATTCAATTTTTTTTTTCTCTCGTCCAAGTTTCGAGTGACTTTCTTTACTTATCAATGAAGAAATAATTGAGTAAAACAGGTTCACAGTTAAACGAAATTTCGGTTTCAAATGATCGCGGTTTTACTGCGCATATTTTGTAACGGTCATCTTATTCCCAGCAAGTAATTATCTCTTCGAAGGTTCCTTTCTTTGTGAAGAGCCGATTCAGTTTCCATGGCAGTGTCGTTTGGAAGGAAGAAACGATACAAACACATACACACACGCATACATACAGACACCCACACATACACACACAAAAACATACACGCACATATGCACACAACTACCCACACATTCATGCCTGCACACAGACACAAACACATATGCCTACACACACATACACATACCCCCCAAACACAAACACACATGCCTACACACAACTACCCTCACACTTACGCCAGCACACAGACACAAACACACATGCCTACACACACATACACATAACCCCTACACACAAACACATACCCCCCCACACACACACATTCATACACACAACTACCCACACACTCATGAATGCACACAGACACAAACACATATGCCTACACACACATACACATCCCCCCCCACACACACACATTCATACACACAACTACCCACACACTTATGCCAGCACACAGACACAAACACACATGCCTACACACATACACATAACCCCTACACACAAACACACACCCCCCCACACACACACTTACACACAACTACCCACACATTCATGAATGCACACAGACACAAACACATATGCCTACACACACATACACATCCCCCCCACACACACACATTCATACACACAACTACCCACACACTTACGCCAGCACACAGACACAAACACACATGCCTACACACACATACACATAACCCCTACACACAAACACACATCCCCCCCCACACACAAACACTCACGCCTACATACACACACTCGTGATTGCGAAAAACATAATTTGAATTCAAGATGTCAAAATTCATTTTTTTTTTTTTTTTTTTTTTTTTTTTTCTCTCTTGTCGAAGTTTCAAGTAACTTTCTTTACTTATCAATGAAGAAATAATTGAGTAAAGCAGCTTCAGTTAGACGAAATTTCGGTTTCAAATGATCGCGGTTTTACTGCGCATATTTGTAACGGTCATCTTATTCCCAGCAAGTAATTATCTCTTTGAAGGTTCCTTTCTTTGTGAAGAGCCGATTCAGTTTCCATGGCAGTGTCGTTTGGAAGGAAGAAACTTCTCCGAATCCCGACCCGGAAATGACACGATCCTTTATCGATCCCAACCTGTTGCGTCGAGCTCTTCTACTACAACTTTCACTCCCTCGCCCCCTCCTCCCCGATTGCTTCAGTTGCAGAATTTACGTCAGTCTCACTCAATCAGAAAGCTCTTCATTCGTCATTATGTTTAGATCAACATTTTTAATTAGATACACGTTCCCACCCGGGGGGGGGGGTCATTATCCCCAAAGGGAATTTGAAAAATAGTACCTGGATTGCTAATCATTTTATTCGGTCACGAAACAAAATTATTAAAAATCATGTATATCAAATCTGCCTGATCGATAATCATTATTGATTGATGAATAAAGAGACACACTCGGAGCTCGATTTACGATAGGCACTGGTCGAAACTACACAAGTGGTTATGGCTGACGGGGGGGGGGGGGGCAATATAATAATATCTAAAATCTCATTGACTACTACTTGATTTTATAACAAATTGCCAAGAAATTGGTGTTTTCTTCATCTGACTGATAAATGAATAGTAAAATTATTATTCACTTTTGTAATTCAAAGAAAAAATGCAATAGCTCATTTACTACTTCCTTTTACAAAAAAGGAAGTATTGCCTTCGCGAAAAAATTTTCACTCAATAATCGACCGTAATTTCCATTTTACTCACCCCCGAATGAATATTGAGTTTTTTTTTTCGACTCGACCACACGTAGATAAATGCCTAAGAACGTATAGACACGCGAAATATCCATAATGATGATTCCCGAGTTAATTTCTCGTGACGTCCGTATGTACGTATGTATGTGTGTATGTATCTCGCATAACTCAAAAACGGTATGTCCTAGAAAGTTGAAATTTGGTACGTAAACTCCTAGTGCGGTCTAGTTGTGCACCTTCTCTTTTGGTTGCATTCGGATGTTCCTAAGGGGGTCTTTTGCCCCTTTTTGGGGGGAAATCGTTGTTAATTTCGATGTAAACTCAAGTGGTGTTATAATTTGGCGGACACTTGGCGATAGATCGAGTCTCTTGGTCGCCAAGTTTTGTCGCCAACTTGGCGACAAATTTGGCGACTTTTTTAAAAAAAAATTTTTAATCTAGTTTCAATTTGACCACTGTTGGTGATATTTAGAGAGTAAACTATTGAATCACATTAAAACTGCCAATAATGAGAAAATAACATTAAATTGGAGTAAAAGGAAGCCATGTGATGCACACATCAGCTCGTTTTTTTTTAAATACAGTAACAGTTCAATTAATTATGTAAGATACTCTAATGTTTTGTCGAGGAATGATTTAAAGCAATTTGAGGGGTGGTTACAAATGTATATTGGCGACAAATTTGGCGACTTTTTTTTAATTTGGTTTCAATTTGGCCACTGTTGATGATATTTAGAGAGTAAACTATTGAATCACATTAAAACTGCCAATAATGGGAAAATGACATTAAATTGGAGTAAAAGGAAGTCATGTGATGCACACATCAGCTCGTTTAATATTATAATTACATTTAAAGCATTAATAATGCATGGATTGAGATGAATGAAAGTTCCTGGTGGGTCACTAGTTTCCGGGGAGTGGTGACCGATAGCGAGCAGAAGGCGGTGGCTCCCTATAATTCAGACAAAGTTAAGCAAGCAGCAGGTACGCAGATCCTAATCACAGCATTACGACGTTGCCAGGGTAGGTTTGCCCGAACCATTGCTAAAAATTAAAATCCTAATGCGCCATGAAAATACAACTGATATGAAAAATGAACACACTTAAACTAGGCTAACTGTATTGTTCACTAACTTCAAAATTTCATTTTTATTAATAAACTTGTTGCAAAAATTTGGTGATAACATTTTTATTCCTAATTGAATTCGAAATAGAATTTTACTTCCATAACTATAAATAATAATGTAAGAAATGAAAAACCTCATCAATAATGTAACGAGGTTTGTAAAATCTATATATATAAAAATGAATGTTTGTCTGTATGTCATCCATGAACTCAAAAACTACCCGGCAGATTTGGCTGAAACTTTCACCGTTTGCTATTTTTGGTACTGGGAATGTTTATAGACCAGTTGAAAAAAAATCCGATCGATCGTTCCTTTTTTATTCCAATTTAAGTCACAATCCATTGGAGAAATACGAATAAAATGATCGGCTGTAGAAATTAATTCGCGTGAAAGATCTCATTGATAAGAAGTTAGCTGTTGCCATTTTTCTTGAGTTTGAACAAATAAATTCTTTCTTTATTGTTTTATGGCTTTTCATGCAATTTGGATGGGGGATTTAAAACTTTTTCTATTTGATATTTTTAGCGATTGATTGATCTTGCAAACTGCGTGAGTACAAAATTTGAGTAGAGTCACGGCTTCACTGGATACCTGGACCGATTATTATGAAAATGGCTATATATATGTATTTTTCCACGGAGAAGGTGCATCATAGGCTCATTGAAGCCACTCGCCACCAGGTGGCACTGCAGAGTAGCAACTTGTGCCCCGTTCAACCGATTCTCATGAAAAATCAGTATAATGATGTATTTTTTTTGTTGGCGTAGCAACGCGCGTCGGGTACAGCTAGTATTGATATAAAATTCCACTTTAACAATAAGATCCCATGAAATGAGAAATGCTTCAAATCGGAGCAACGACGCAAACAATTTCGGTTATATCAAAAATTAGTGTACTCATAAAAACATGTGACTTCTTAGAGCCATCCCTCCTTTTACACAACATTTCAATTAAAATAAAATATTGTGTAAAGGGCAGGTTGGCATTTTGTCCACTTTTTCATAAAAAGTCCGAGGCGGCGGAAGAAATTGAACGAAAAGAAATTCCAGATTTTCCGAAACTTTTGATACATACAATTATTATGATGATGACAGAATTATCATATAATTTGATAACATTACTTATTAAAAGAAGAAATTATTTTAAATTAATCTTTTAGTAGAACCATAATAATCGCATTTTAATCAATCTAATAAATCTGCAAAAAAATATTATTTACACTTCCGTGCAGCAATTTTAGGCAATTTTTTAATTGTTAAATTAGTTAAATTTAATGAAATGAAATAGCCGTTGAACAAAATGCGAATTATTATACTACTACTTATTTAAAAGGGTTATTTTTTGTCACTGTAACAATATTTAAATATAAATACATCTAATAAAAACACTTTCCAGCTGCCACCTTAAATTTTTTTTTTTTTTTTGAAAAGCAAATTCAATCTAATTCATTTTGTAAAACAATAAACATTTGTATTGTTGCATCTAATGAACTCTTTAATTTTAAATACTTATAATTAACCAAATAAAGTATTCAATGTTTTAAAATTGTTTATATATATTTGTAAACACATATTATTATGCTACAAGAAGTTTTAGTTAATATTCAATTAAAAGAGAAATTCAATTAAAAGTAAATGAGCTTCCTTATTTAGAACCCTTTCAGACGTAGCGTCCGGTATACCGGACATGAACTTTAAACAGCTGCTTATCATTTATTAATTGAATAAATGACTCGATTTTTTTACTAGTTAATTCTTTGCAGTCTGCTTATTATTATCTGTGCAAGATTTTTTTCATTTTGGGATTGACAACATTAAGAAATAGGGGTTGGGAATATGGGACTGGCTCATTTTCCCAACCGGGGATTCTCGTCGCAAAAATGAGTACTTTTTTCTGATTTTGAAAAAATATATAATATATCCTGATTTTATAAAAAATATATAAAATATATAATATATTATATTTTTTTATAACTATAAAAAATAATATATAATATTTTTTATATAAATATTTATTATATATATAAAAAATATTATAATAAATATTTTAATAAAAATATATAATATATATAAATATATATTAATAAAAAAATATAGAATATTTTTTTATATAAATATATATAAAAAATATATAATATATATGTTTAAATATTTTTATATATTTTTAAAAAAATATATAAAAATATATAAACATATATTATATATATTTATTAATTATTTCAAAAGCTTACATTATGTTTTATTGTTGTTGAGAGAATATTTTACAAAGAAGTTTGCTTGATGTTTCATCGTTTTATTTTCTGAAATATGTATTTAAAGAACATATGTCCGGATTATTGGACGCGTCATAACTCTTTTAACTTTTCACCTATAAACTTAAAATTTGGTGTCTTAGATACTCTTTATCATAGTACACTGTCTATCAAATAAAAATATTTTTGCTTAAGTATTTCAAAATTCCGTCTGAAAGTGTTAAGGGGTCTAAGGTCTCTTAACCTTCAAAATTTTCAATTTTCTGGAAAAAATATATGTTATGCATAATTTAATTCTGAACAATTTGATACCTTATTTATTACCATACGCAAAAAACTTTTCAAGTTATCGTGAAAATGCGTAAACTTTCCCCATAGAGATTTATGTTAAGAGCAGCTGTTTAAGCCACTTTTTCTCGGGTTGCGTTTTCTCGGGTTTCTCATTTTGCGCGCATGATATCTCAAAAAATTTCTTATATTTCCGTAAAACTTTTTGTGCATGCTTTTCCGGTTTATTTTTATGATCTGAACCTAAATTTATTTGTTTTTTTTAAAATGATTTAAATCTTTTTTGAAATTTTATAAGTTAATGTCAAAATTTTCCAAAATTTTGGGGGGGGGAAATGCTTTTTTTTTTAATATTAACTTTTATTTTTAGTTAAAATTTAGATTCAGATCATAAAAATAAGCCAGACAAACACGCATGAAAAGGTTTACGGAAATACATAAGAAACTTTCGAAGATATCATGCGCGCAAAACGAGAAACCGGCACTTGAGAAAAAGAGGCTTAAACAATCGCTGTAAACATAAATCTCTATGGGGAAAGTTTACGCATTTTCACGATAACTTGAAAAGTTTTTTGCGTATGGTAATAAATAAGGTATCAAATTGTTCAGAATTAAATTATGCATAACATATATTTTTTCCAGAAAATTGAAAATTTTGAAGGTTAAGAGACCTTAGACCCCTAAGGCTTCAGGTTTAGAATGTTTAATACGTATCGTCTTGATTAATGGGGAATATGATTCAATAAAAACGGAGAACGTTAATGGGAGACATTTCTGCACAAACTTTGTTTTAAGCTTTTCGAATCCCAAGCTAATCTTGAAATCAGGAAAAGGTCAACAGGCACTTGGTACAGTTTACCAGAAGCAACTATTACTAGCAATGGGGTGAATAGTTTTAACAGGGCTACTGATCTGCATTAGAGGTCTATAAATGGACTAGGACCTGGGCGGTCATTCCAAGCTCGTCAGCTTGCGAGATCGAGATTCTCGCTCACGTGATCGGTTGTGACGTAGAAATGTCGCAAAGTACTATTCTAATCTACTCGAACCTAGCCGCAAGCTACTCCAGAACGAAACAACGACCTCTCTACACACCCCTCAACCCCAGATTCCTTAAGAGTTTCGTAGCAACCTTTAGTGAACATAATTGTAACCCTAAACTTCATTTTTAATGAGACAAACAGTCTAAAGTGGGAACAAAATCTACGAATGTCTCAAAAAAAATCGATATATAGAGATTTTTTCGATATATAGAAACAATTTTTCTATGTAATGAACACAGAAATTTGCTGGGATTTCGATGTATAGAAAATTTTGATATGTGGTAGTTCGCTATATAGAGGTTTGACTGTATTTCGCTCGCAATTTTAAATAATGAACTCATAGAATCTGGATCTTCCACCTCATTTACCTTTGATACTACTGAAACTCCTCATAGTTTCTTCGATCTGATTTTTTTACTTTACCTGAGTTTAGTTCATTAATCAAAAATAACACTTCAATACAAGTTTTAGAGCACGAAATATATTGTTCTCTTTCTATGATGTGATTTTCAAAAAGAATCTCCAATTTGAAACATGTCAGTTATGTTAACTATTTCATACACTGTTAAAAATTCAGGAAGATTTTCTGGTAATTGTTACTGTAAAATTGCATCGCCGACGCATCGCTGATTTTTACGGTAATTTATACCGGAGAAATAAGCGATCCCAGCGCCAATTGGTTGCTGCGACCTACCGAGGATACCGTAAAATTTTACAGTAACATTAGATTTTTACGGTAATAGTTACTGGCAACATGGATGCCAGTAACAATTACCGTAAATTTTCCGGAAAATTTTTAACAGTGTAGTTTTCTACGTGCAAGGGGGAAAAATCTTATTTTGTCTTGAGAAGAAGTAAAATAAAAAAAAATTTTAGCTGTGAAGAATGCGATTTGATTTTCGGATCATAGCGAAAGTATTCAAAAATAGACAGTTGAAAAGGAAAAAAAAAAGCGAATTTCTAACTAGAGGATGAACGTGGCATCCCGATAGACCCAGCTTCTATGACAAGATGAATTTATTGAAAATTCCGGATCGTGTTTTTAACCTCGAAGTTTGCCCAGGATCTAGAAGCTGTTTACACATAAATATACCATTAGGAAGTGCCGAGCATTTGCCGGTGACATACGCGCTGGAAAAAGGAATTCATTTTTATTCCTCGTCCCAGTGGAATAGTAAAAAGAACATTCCAAGTGTGACGGTGCTGGAATAATTATGCTAATACTGGCAGATTCGAGCATGGATAGGAACTTAATCAGATGCCTGATAAGGGGTTTTCGCAGAGGGCTTGGCTCCTTGGCTCTTTTCTCAGGACAATGCGAACACATCGAGTTAGAGCGGAAGAGGATACTTACACCAGCTGTGATTGTGAGTTCATCAAAAAATACCTGAAAGTTTCAAAGCGAGAACGGGGGGGGGGGGGGGGAATCTTTGGCCCCTATTACTAAAGTGCACTTATGCCATAGTATTAAATAGTTCTGAGTCAAAACATTGTGTGTACATTTGATTAAATTTTTAATGGATTACAAAGTTACGAGTTGGTGTTATACAAATTATCTTGACATTTGTCCATCTTAAGGGATAGGTGTTCATCTTAAGGCATTTGCAGGTATATTTGATGAGTATTATATAGTTTTCAAAAAATGTGGAGGTAGCGAGATAAAAGCATAACAAAAAAAAACATAATTCCGGTATTTTCGGACATAAAAATACCGGAAATACGTCCGAAAATACCGGAAATTCGGTAAAATACCGGAACACAATCACCCCTGGATATGTCTTATTACGAGGAATATTCACAGATGTCGTATCAGATTATTCCTCAGCTAAGGATACTCAAAGAAACTAGTCATCCTTAAATTTTATTATTCCATCGATACCTCTTGTAACTTTTTTAAATTGCAGTCATTTTATTTATGTTTCGACATAAAGCTAAGAGTGACAGGGTTCCAAACAGGTCCCCTTTTTACCCGACTGCGCGTGCGCGACGCAAAGGAGGGTAATGTGTTTATCAGTCTATGTATGTATCCGTTTCTATGTGGCGTTCTAGGGGCTAAACGCCTTGGTCAAATTTGGTAATTATCACGTCAATCGATTTGTCTTAACCTTGGGAGTGTCACTAAACACATGACAGTAATCAAAATTCACCACATCAACAACCAGTTGACAAAATTTCCTCGAGTTAGAGCGGAAGAGGATACTTACACCAAGGGTGATTGTGAGTTCATCAAAAAATACCTGAAAGTTTCAAAGCGAGAATGGGGGCGGGGGGGTGTAATCTTTGGCCCGTATTACCTAAGTGCACCTTTGCCATAGTATTAAATAGTTCTGAGTCAAAATATTGTGTGTACATTTGATTAAATTTTTAATGGGTTACAAAGTTACTTTTGAGCTGGTGTTACACAAATTATCTTGAAATTTGTCCATCTTAAGGGATAGGTGTCCATCTTAAGGCTCTTGCAGGTATATTTGATGAGTATTATGTAATTTTAAAAAATTGCGGAGGTAGGGAGATAAAAGCATAACAAAAAAAAAACATAATTCCGGTATTTTCGGACATAAAAATACCGAAAATACGTCCAAAAGTACCGGAAATTCGGTAAAATACCGGAACACAATCACCCCTGTTACACGAATTATGGATGTAGGGTCAGTTTGGGGACATGGGGTACATTTAAACAAGCTCTACTATAGCTTGACCACGAAAAGAAGGCGGATGACCTCGAAGCAAAACCATCATTTGTATCATTTGTAATAGGTTGTTTGTTATTATTTTGGAATAGATAGGATTAGTGAGACCATGTCTCTTACTATTCGGTGCTTTCCGGCAGATTCTACCTATAACAAATGATACAAATGATGTTTCGCTTCAAGGTCATCCGCCTTCTTTTAGTGGTCAAGCTTTATCACTCCGGTGATTTTCAAACCGTACTGTTGATGAATGAAGATTCGACCATAAAGGAGATATTCCGGGAGTTCCGCGTTTGTTTGAAGTTTAGTGGTGTCTTCTCTAGCAGGGTGCAAATGCGAAGTAATTTTTGCCATTTGGAAGGTTATTAAATACATTTAGTTGTCAATTTCATTATCTCAGGTATTTTTGGAGTGCTTTTTTTTTACTTCCTTTTACAAAAAAGGAAGTATTGTATTCGCGAAAAAATTTTCACTCAAAAATCGGCCTTCATTTCCATTTAGCTCACCCCCGAATGAATGTTGAGTTTATTTTTCAACCCGACCACACGTGGATAGATGCCTAGGAACCTAAAGACACCCGAAATATCCATTTTGACGACCCCCGAGTTAATTACAACGAGTTTTCTCGTGACGTCTGTATGTACGTTTGTATGTGCGTATGTGTGTATGTGTGTATGTATCTCGCATAACTCAAAAACGGTATGTCCTAGAAAGTTGAAATTTGGTACGTAGACTCCTAGAAGGACCTAGTTGTGCACCTTCCCTTTTGGTGTCATTCGAATGTTTCTAAGGGGGTCTTTTGCCCCTTTTTTGGGGGGGAAATCATTGTTAATTTCGATTTAAACTCATGTGGTGTTATAATTTGGCGGACACTTGGCGATGTATCGCCAGTCTTTTGATTTCCACGTTTTGTCGCCAAATTGGTGACAAATTTGGCGATTTTTTTTTTTTTTTTTTTTTTTTTAAATCTGGTTTCACTTTGATCACTGTTGGTGATATTTAGAGAGTAAACTATTGACTCACATTAAAACTGCCAATAATGAGAAAATGACATTAAATTGGAGTAAAAGGAAGTCATGTGATGCACACATCAGCTCGTTGAAAATTAAGTTTGGCTGTAAATCCCACTTTTGTGTGTATTTTACATGAAAGTAGAGCATGATTTCTTAATTTTTCGTATGCTTTTCTTTTTCAAATGATTTCAGATTATATTTAGAGGATTCTGCGGGTCTCATGGGACCAATTGGCCGCAGATAAATTATTGGTCGTCAAGATTTTGTAAGGGGTCACAGTACCTTTCAAGCAATTTCTTTTAATTTATATGAATTTTCCATTTCTTTGAAACCATAACATGCATACTTATTTCGTAATCAATCATTTATTTTCAAAATTTAAAAATATTGCCTACTTTTTTGAAAATTCAAAACATTGAGGAAAATTTCAACTTTTTAAAATCCCTAAGTTTTTTTTATTTTTGCACTCATTTAAAAAAACGTTTTTTGCAAAACGCTTACTAAAATCATCTCTAAAAAATCTGTGCATTCATTTGCTTATGAGTTCATTCGAAAATTTTCTGTGATTAATTATGTAAAAAAATCAAAGTTTTTTTTTTTTTAATTTGGTTTTTAAAGGTTTAACATGCTCTAATTATTTGAGTCATTTATAAAATGCTTATCCAATGCACAGTTTTTTCAAATATGTTATTCAAATTGCCAAAAGTATTATTTTAAAGCTGCATCTTTAATAGAAAAAAATCCTTAGGGATTCTAATGACATGAAAAACACAAAAAAAACCATCATCGAGGAAAAGCAGTTTAAAGTTTTTCTTTTGCATAAGAACACATAGGGGAGCATGGCCTAAAACCACTCATAACTTTTTAAATATTTGAACTAAAGCAATGAACATTTTCCCTGTGTTCAGAATAGTGTTTTCTTTTGAAATAAGCAATAGAAATTTTTTTGATCGCTTCATCATTTTTGAGGTACTCTAACCCCTTAAAGCCTTTAAACTACGTGATTATCCACCTACATCAATCATGTGAGGAAAGAAATCACTCTTTCCATTTACCCCCTAGTTTTTTTCTCAAAAGGAACAAGGATTTCATTCGCTAAGAAAAAAACTCATAAAGCCAGATTTTTCGTACCCAATTTTCACTCATAGTCTTGGTTGGAAAGCACCAAATTTCGTGCCTTAATTAATCCAAAGGAAAGGGAAGGATTTAAAGTTAAAACATTAAAATTATGTGTCCTTTTATTCCAACTGACCCCGCACTAAACTTCATTGAACGACTAACGAAGTTAATGAGTATAACAGAATCGTTATAGCACGAGTTGCAAAAGCATTTAAAGACACGTTTCGGAATGACACAATATTTCTTTCATCCCGGATGTAAGCAGTAGAGCAACCGCATTGTACCCGGGGGGGGGGGGGGAGGCTGTAACAATAATTATAGAAACATACTGGGATTTAGTAATATGGCTCGAAGCCAAAGGAACTGGGGGGGGAGGGGAGTGACTCAAAAAAATATCTTTGGCTAACTTCTCTCGTTGCACAAAAAGTGAGGAATTACACTTTTTTTATTCTAATATGTTTATAAAAAAAAAAAGAGTCACGTGACAAGGGAAGGGAGACAAAAATGCTGCAAAATAGTGAAATCATTTATATCATTCTCAACTATTTATATTTCAGTTCCACTATTTATATTACTGGAATTATCTGAAATAAATTTAAAAAAAAATTAATTTGAATTTTGACATCTTGAATTCAAATTATGTTTTTCGCAATCACGAGTGTGTGTACGTAGGCGTATGTGTTTGTGTGTGGGGGTATGTGTTTGCGTGCAGGGGTTATGTGTATGCGTGTGTAGGCATGTGTGTTTGTGTCTGTATGCTGGCATAAGTGTGTGGGTAGTTGTGTGTATGAATGTGTGTGTGGGGGGGCGGGGGTATGTGTATGTGTGTAGGCATATGTGTTTGTGTCTGTGTGCAGGCATGAATGTGTGGGTAGTTGTGTGTATGTGTGTGTATGTTTTTTGTGTATGTATGTGTGGGTGTGTGTGTATGTGTTTGTGTAGGTGTATGTGTATAGGTGTATGTGTGTAGGTGTATGCGTGTGTGTGTAGGTGTATGCGTGTGTGTGTAGTTGTGTTAGTATGCGCGTGTGTGTGTAGGTGTATGCGTGGTGTGTGTAGTTGTGTTAGTATGCGCGTGTGTGTAGGACATGGATGCAACCTGGAGACGGCTTTCGCTAGAGGAGCAGCATCGTGAGGAGCCCGTCGACGGTGATGCTGCGGAGGGTGGCGGTGGGAAAAATCAAAAGACGCCACAAACAGTCAAATGAGAACAATAAGCAATCGTGATTGCTCAAAAAAAAAGTAATGCAAATAAAGATATCCCCTTATTAGTACCCGAACTCGGTCAACTTCACCTAATTCCAACTTTTACTATTATTTTCCCCTTCTTGCTTTGGGGGTGTGATACGATACTTGATTCATGCGTCCTAAAAATATCAATCCTTTAGTATTATGTCATTAAAGGTCATCGATATCCCTCCCTGCAAATAAAACTTTACATTGTTTGATAAGCACAAACGCAATGAACGAAAACAAAACTTTTCGTTCGGAGTACCCGTCAAAGTGTTCCATGCCTTTTCATTAGCTTCCCTTTATTTTCTTAAACGAACAACAGCTTAATGAGCTACGTAGCTTTCTAAAAACTATCTTTAAAAAAGATTTTACAAAACTGATAATTATGTCACTCCTGCACTTCCTCCGAGACCTTCCTTTTTGAACGTTCAAATTTTAGTTTTCGCTTTATTTTCTGAAGTTCTACGAGGAGATAAAGAAAATATTTATTTTAGAAGTAAAATTAGGATTTTTAATAAATGCTTCACGCGTAATTATTGTGTGTGTAGATGACCGAAAAAAATCTTTTTTGTTCATTATATTCAAATATATTATACTTCTCTTTTACTTGTTTACTTTTGCTCTTTTTTTATTTTGGAGTTTCACCTACGTAAACATGCTCTGAAGTTAATAAATGCACAATCATTGATATTTTCAATACATAAATATAAATGATTGTATAGAAATATAATAGAAATAATGATATAATAGAAATATAAATGATTCGATGAATAAATATTCATCACTTAAATTTCTACATGTAATCATTTACTTATTTAATTATTCATTCACAATTTTAGCACTCTGAAAAATACTTCATCACAATTGTTTGCTTTTTTTTACCTTTCTAAACAAAGAAAATTTCTCCTTTTTTCTTTCTTTTTTTTCTTTTTTTTTGAAAGTACAAATTGACTGCAAAAAATAATAGTTAATGCTACAACGCATGTTTTATTATTATATTTATATATATATTATGCACTAGTGGTATCCGCACGGCTTTGCCCGTAATAGAAAAATTAAAAGGTATTTTGGTTCGCCTGTATATTTACAAATAATGATGGTGAATTTTCTCGCCGATTGGCTTGTACCCATGTTACGGTTCCACGTTATGATCATTTCGTATCTCGCCAATTGGCTTGTGACCATGTTACGGTTCCACGTTATGATAATTTCGTAATTTACTCGTCCATCTTATGATATTTTTGTCCTTAAAATTGGAATAGAAAAAGAACAAAATCGAATTTTCAAAAAATCGCTTCGAGGTGCACACCCCCCATGCTACAAACTAACTTTGTGCCAAATTTCATGAAAATCGGCCGAACGGTCAAGTTGCTATGCGCGTCACAGAGATCCAAACACCCATACAGAGAGACTTTCAGGTTTGTTAATTAAAGAGAAAAGAAGAAAGATAAAGAAGTAAAGAAAAGAGAGATAAAGAAAGATAATTTCAGAACAAATTCTTTCCCATTTTATTAAATTTCTGGGAAAAAGGGGCTTAAAATTAGAATAGAAAAAAAAATCGAATTTTTGAAAAATCGCTTCGAGGTGCACACCCCTATGCTACAAACTAACTTTGTGCCAAATTTCATGAAAATCGGCCAAACGGTCTAGGCGCTGTGCGCGTCGCAGACATCCTACAGACATCCTCCGGACAGAGGGACTTTCAGCTTTATTATTAGTAAAGATTGTCATTTCTTTATGTAATATATTTTTCAAGACAAATTTTCAATTTGTTAATTTTGAAAAAGGTAAGTAATCATAACGCTTTTCGATGAAATGACACAAGTGAGGTTGAAACATAATCCCTTTACCCTCAACATCTCTTTGTTCTGAAGGAATGAAGCAAGTTCGACAATACGGAGCGCATATGAAAAAGATTCGGAGAAAAATGTTGACAATGTAAAAGCGATTTCCGACGATCCCCCCCCCCCCCCCCCCCAACCTCAAGAAAAGCAAAAAGAAAAATAAGGAGAAAGTGTTTACGACTCGGTGAAAAGTAGCAAATAAAAGGTCCATTTTTCCTTCAAACTTCCGCTCTCCATATCGGAAGTCCATAAAGACGTTGACGGGAATTGCTTGTATACTGAAGATGGAAAATATGAACATTCATTTCGAAATAAATAGCCAGAGAACGGAATGCAATAGGTAATCTAATACGAATAAGTGACTATTATTAATTCAACCGCTTTCCCGTAATTCACTTCTTTTAAACTTGTGCTGTTTTTCGCTCATTTTTTGTGCTGTTTTTCTTTTAAAAGTAAGCAACTATTATGAGCGATCGTTTTATTTTTTTGCATAAGAGCAGTTCTATGAAAATGCAAACTTTTACGAAAGTAATTTTTTAGTGATATGATTTTATGAATTATTTCACTCATTCTACTTGATTCGGTACTTTATACGAGACAAAAGTAATCTATGTTTTCATTTAAAAACGGAATTATAGAAAATGAAAATTCTTGTCATTTCGTCACAACATTAAATTTTATTAGAACCTTATGCGTGAAAACGATTTAAATAGTTTCTTATTAACCGACTTCAAAAAGGAGGCGGTTATCAGTTCATACCGTATGTATGTTTTTTTTTTGTTTGTCCACTCACAGCGTCTCACCTAGTGAACCGATTTTGATGATTCTTTTTTTAATGGATAGGGGATGGCTCAACTTAGGTCCCATTACTTTGTTTGGCCATTATTTGTTCTTTAGAAAAATTATAGGTAAAAAACAGTACATTTTATGCGATTTCCCTATTAAATGATTAAACTGATATTGTATCGAAGTTCGCACATTGTCATCCGTGGATAACGGTGGCTCAGTGGTAGAGTTCTCGCCTCCCACACGAGCGACTCGGGTTCAAATCCCGACTAGGACAAAGTGAATTTTACTAAAATTTCGTGTCTACTGTTTCCCGTATTTTCTCGAATGTTCTATTAATTTCTGTATCTTTCCAAGTCTGGAAAGTTCGAGCACTTTCTCAAGTTGTATATAAGGAGATGTAACGTTCATTCGTGGTTCTGAATAAAGATCTCGAGTTGAGACTAACGAGCATTCGCTTCATTTGGCTTTCACATTGTCTTCGCTATCTTCATCTACGCGACAATATGAAACTCATTGTTATAAAAGTTTGGTGCCATATAACATTAATAGTAATTGTAATGATAATTTTGAATAAAGACTTTTCTAAAGGCAATACAGTGATATAGAGCCGAACTTCTTACTAGGTAACTTCTTACTTTTACGGAAATATCTACATTTCCACTAAAAAGAATGAAATAAAAAAATTTTGAAAAAAAAATAGAACCGACTTCAAAATTGGTCTAAAAAGTGAAAAATAATTTTATTCTTTAAACACCATCGATAATGCTTTTAAACATAATTTTTGAAGTTGGCGCAAAAACGATAGATAAAATCATTCACAGTCATAACTCAACTACAACTATAAATTTAACCAGGCCCAGTTTCTTCACTATCACATAAATTATGCATTGATGACAACATATTTGAATAACGATTAAAAATGTTTCGTTTGTAACTTTGGATGCTTTTCTGAAAAAAAATATGAACGAAGCATGGTACACTGGATTTTACTTTTTGTTTTTGCGCCAACTTCAAAAATTATGTTTAAAAGCATTATCGATGGTGTTTAAAGAATAAAATTATTTTTCACTTTTTAGACCAATTTTGAAGTCGGTTCTATTTTTTTTTTTTTTTTCAAAATTTTTTTTTGTTATTTCTGTATTTTAAGGGGTTACAGTACCTCAAAAATGACCAAACGATCAAAAAAAAATGTTATTGCTTATTTCGAAACTAAACACTATGCCAAACACAGGGGAAAAGTTTCATTGCTTTAGTTCAAATATTTAAAAGGTTATGAGTGGTTTTAGGTCATGCTCGCTATGTGTTCTTATGCAAAAGAAAAATTTTAAATTGATTTTTCTCGATGATGGTTTTTTTTTGTGTTTTCATGTCATTAGAATCCCTAAGGATTTTTTTTCTATTAAAGATGCAGCTTTAAAGTAATACTTTTTGCAATTGGGATAAGCATTTTATGAATTACTCAAATGTTTACAGCATGTTAAACCTTAAAAAACCAATTAAAAAAAAAACTTTGATTTTTTACATAATTAATCACAGAAAATTTGCTAATAAACTCATAAGCAAATGAATGCGCAGATTTTTAGAGATGATTATAGTGATCGTTTAGCAAAAAACTTTTTTTAAATGAGTACAAAAATAAAAAAACCTTAAAAATTTTTAAAAATTAAAATTTTCCCCAATTTTTTATGAATTTTTTTTAAAAAAAATAGGCAATATTTTTAAATTTTGAAAATAAATTATTGATTACGAAGTAAGTATGCATGGTATTGTTTCAAAGAAATATAAAATTTACTTAAATTTAAAAAAAAAATGCTTGAAAGGTACTGTGACCCCTTAAAGAAGAAAGAGCAAAATTTAAATTGTACGAAAATGCCAAAAAGTGCACAAAACATTACACCAACGTTACTAAAAAAAATGATGAAGAAAGATTCGGATAGCTCTGAAGATGATAAAAACTAATTATGTCTAGTTTGCTTCGGGCAATACAAAGTTTCTAAACCCGTAGAAGACTGGGTACAATGCATGACACTTAACCCCTTCAGTCGGAATTATGATATATTGGACCAAAAATGTTGATATTTGGTACACAGTGTACTATGGTAAAGGGTATCTTATAGACAGAATTTTGAGTTTGTAGGAGAAAAATTAAAAGAGTTATGGCACGTCCAATATTCCGGACTTATATTCTTGAAATCAATATTTCACGTACAAAAACGATACAATACCGAACAAACTTCATTATAAAATGTTCTACAAACAATTATAAAACACAATATAAGCGTTTGAAACGATTCATTAAAGATTATATATTTTTAAAAAAATCAGGAAAAAAACCTCGCTTTTCAGATGAAAATCCATGGTTGGAAAAATGAGCCACTCTCTATCTCTCAATCCTTATATGTCAGTGTTGTCAATCCCAAAACGAAAAATTATTTCACAGATCATAATAAGTAGAATGTAAAGAGTCAACTACAAAAAAATCCACTAATTAAATCAATTATTAAATGATTAGCAGCTGGTTAAAGTGTATGTCCGGTATACCGGACACCAGGTCTGAAGGGGTTAATAACTGGTTTCATGACAAATGTACCAAAGAAAAACTTTATTTTATTTGCATTAACTGCACATCGGAAATTGAAACAAGCGATGATAATGAGTGATTATAAAAATACGTAGTCCTGTAGTATATGGTCCTACACATTGCACTGAGTCAAAGATTAATATGGTCAAAAATTAATGTTGGTCTATTTTTTATCTTTCCTGATTAACAGTTTTTTAATGTGTCTCTAAAATAGGGTTCGAAGTGAAAAGAATTTAATAATTTTAATTTCGTTTAATTAATAACTTTCATTTCTTTTAAAGTGTTACTGAAAACATGAAGATTTTTTTTTTTTTTTTTTGAGCAATCACGATTGCTTATTGTTCTTACTTAAATGTTTTTGACGTTCCTTTGATTTTTCCCACCGTCGACCTCCGCACCATCACCGTCGACCGGCTCCTCACGATGCTGCTCCTACAGCGAAAGCCGTCTCCAGGTTGCATCCATGTCCTACGCTCACGCGCATACATACACAACTACACACACTCACGCACACACATGCACACACACACATACACACACATACACACAACTACCCACACATTCATGCCTGCACACAGACACAAACACATGTGCCTATTCACACGTACACATAACCCGCCCCCCCCCCCCACCTCACACACACTCATTCATACCCACAACTACCCACACACTTATGCCAGCACACAGACACAAACACACATGCCTACACGCAAACACACATACCCTCTACACACAAACACACACGCCTACATACACACACTCGTGATTGCGAAAAACATAATTTGAATTCAAGATATCAAAATTCAAATTATTTTTTTATTTATTTATTATTATTATTATTATTTTTTTTTTTTTTTTTTTTGTGTGTGTTAAGAGTATTACAAATTAATATTTTGTTCATTCTTAACTTAAAATTTCCCATTTAATAGCATTTTTTGCATAATTTGTACATATTACATCATATTTATACGCGTTTTTTCGGTGTCACAATGTGCCTCAAGCATATCACTACTCCCGCGCTACGGGGCAAGTCGAGACAAACTTAGAAGCTACGGAAATTCCATTTTATGACATGAAAAACGTTCAAAATGTTGATAATTGTTCTATAAATACATTGCTCAAGATTTACTCTAATGATCTGATGCATTAAATATTTAACATCTGTTCAAATCTTACGGTGATATCTAAAATGACAAAAGTGTCACTTCCAGCCCCGGTCTCCCCTATCTTGAAGCTAAACTGCACTAACAGCATAACAAAAGATCTGCTCCAAAACTGGGGACATTTTGTTTTGTAACACCAAATAATAATTGCTCATAGCTTTCATAGAACAGTAATATTGTAGTTCAATACTCCGCCACCTGCTCACTTCGCTCGCCAACTCCCGTTCATCGCCTGCAACTAGTTGGCGTACACCCTCTTCGGCGATGTAGTTCGAAGTATCAGCTTCTATTTTTCTTTGTTACTAGTATTCATAACTAACTTCAACAGGAAAAATAATAGCCTCCTACTTATAGAGTCACAGTACCTTTCAAGCAATTTCTTTTAATTTATATAAATTTTATATTTCTTTGAAACCATAACATACATACTTATTTCGTAATCAATCATTTATTCTCAAAATTTAAAAATATTGCCTGCTTTTTTTCAAAATTCAAAAAATTGAAGAAAATTTCAATTTTTGGAAATCTCTAAGGCTTTTTTATTTTTGCACTCATTTAAAAAAAGTTTTTTGCAAAACGATCACTATAATCATCTCTAAAAATCTGTGCATTCATTTGCTCATGAGTTCATTCGAAAATTTTTTGTGATTAATTATGTAAAAAATCAAAGATTTTTTTAAAAGAAATTTGGTTTTTAAAGGTTTAACATGCTCTAAACATTAGAGTCATTTATAAAATGCTTATCCAATGCACAGTTTTGTCAAATAGGTTATCCCAATTGCAAAAAGTATTACTTTAAAGCTGTATCTTTAATAGAAAAAAATCCTTAGGGATTCTAATGACATGAAAACACAAAAAAACCATCATCGAGAAAAAGCTGTTTAAAGTTTTTCTTCTACATTAAAACACATAGCGAGCACAGCCTAAAACCACTCCTAACTTTTTAAATGTTTGAACTAAAGCAATGAAACTCTTCCCCTACGTTCAGAAGAGTTTTTAGTTTTGAAATAAGCAATAAAAATTTTTTTGGTCGTTTCATCCTTTTTGAGGTACTGTAACCAAGCAATCAACTGCCAAGCATCATTGTATTTTTCACACATTTCAAGACGGAGGAACTGCTGACCATTCACTTTTAGTTCTTTAATCCACATAAAAATCAAATCAAGTCACCCTACATAGCAGTACGTCCTGAAAAAGTTTTTTACTTCCTTTTACAAAAAAGGAAGTATTGTATTCGCGAAAAAAATTTCACTCAAAAATCGCCCTTAATTTCCATTTTGCTCACCCCCAAATGAATGTTGAGTTTTTTTTTCGATTCGACCACATGCGGAAAAGTGCCTAAGAATGTATAGACACGCGAAATATCCATTTTGACCATCACCGAGGTAATTACAACGACTTTTCTCGTCACGTCTCTATGTATGTGCGTATGTATCTCGCATAACTCAAAAATGGTATGTCCTAGAAAGTTGAAATTTGGTACATAGACTCGTAGTGGGGTCTAGTTGTGCACCACCCCTTTTGGTTGCTTTCGGATGTTCCTAAGGGGGTCTTTTGCACCTTTTTGGGGGGAAATCATTGTTAATTTCGATGTAAACTCAAGTGGCGTTATAATTTGTCGGACACTTGGCGATATATCGCCAGTCTTTTGGTCGCCAAGTTTTGTCGCCAACTTGGCGACAAATTTGGCGGAGTTTTTTTTTTTTTTTGGTTTCAATTTGGCCATTGTTGGTGATATTTAGAGAATAAATATTGAATCACATTAAAATAGCGAATAATGGGGAAATGACATTAAATTGGAGTAAAAGGAAGTCATGTGATGCACACATCAGCTCGTTTTTTTTAGTAAATACATTCAGCAGCTATGGACAGAGATACTGATAGACGGGTTTCTTTTCTTCCAAGGCGTGAAAATATTTCTTGGTCATTTTAAAAGGAGTGAAATTCAGTTCGAAGAGGTGAAATGTTCGAAAACAATTTTAAAAAAATCTAAATAGTAAACAACATTACGAAAATCACTCATTTAAGGATGAAATGAAAGATGGTCTTGGAAACAAGAAATTTAAACTTGTTTGATTTTTAGTACTTGGATGATTCGACGTTTTGAATGTTAAAAAAAAAAAAAAAATATTGAAATGTAATATTTTAAATACTTCAATTGCTCAATATTCCGAGGGTAAGTCAAGTTGTTCCGATATTAACCCGACGATATTTAACAATGATGCTTTTGAGCTAAACATCGTTTTGAGATGAGTCATTTGTCAAAGGTATAATTTGTGATTGAAAAAAATAATTGTTGATTAAAAGCAAGTGTTCATTTAAAGACTAATAAGTAATAGCGTCTGAATAATTAGGTGTTTTTTTTTAACTTAAAACAAACTTAACATATTTTACATTTTAGCATTGATAATTTGTATTTAAAGGTTCAATTATGACTTTTTAAGTACCAATACATATATTAAAGCGCAGTTAATATTTATAACAGTACATACATTGGCATAGTAAAATATATTAGGAACTAGCTGTACCCGACGCGCGTTGCTACGCCAACAAAAAAATACATTATTATACTGATTTTCATGACAATCGGTTGAACGGGGCAGAAGTTGCTACTCTGCAGTGCCACCTGGTGGCGAGTGGCTTCAATGAGCATATTAGGCACCTTCTCCGTGGAAAAATACATATATATAGCAATTTTCATAATAATCGGTCCAGGTATCAAGTGAAGCCGTGACTCTTCTTAAATTTTGTACTCACGCAGTTTGCAAGATCAATCCATCGCTAAAAATATCAAATAGAAAAAGTTTTAAATCCCCCCGTTGCATGAAAAGCCATAAAACAATAAAGAAAGAATTTATTTGTTCAAACTCAAGAAAAATGGCTTCTTATCAATGAGATCTTTCACGCGAATTCATTTCTGCAATTTTATTCGTATTTATCCAATGGATTGTGACTTAAATTGGAATAAAAAAGGAACTATCGATCGGATTTTTTTCGAACTGGTTTATAAACATTCCCAGTACCAAAAATAACAAACGGTGAGAGTTTCAGCCAAATCTGCCGGGTAGTTTTTGAGTTCATGGATGACATACAGACAAACATTCATTTTTATATATATAGATAGAATAATTTAGTAAAATTAAATAAAATATGTAGCAGCTTTTGCAGCTAATTAGTTATGATAGCTAGTTGAGTCTGCAATCATAACAGAAAACCATCGTTGACTATAAATGAGATGATATTTCTCAGACGATCAATAAAAGAGGTTAGTGAAAATGATAACAATGAACTCCCAAATACCTGCGGCCGGATCTTGTTATTGCGGATTTGTTTATTTATTAATTATTTTTTTATTCATTTATTTATTTTTGTGTTTATAAATTACTGAACATAGAAATACTTATTTTAACTTAACAAGTACAAGATCTATTTTTAGACATTGCAATAGCTTTATTCCTCTTTCTACCCAAACACATCAAACTCTCCTCGATCATCGAAACCTGACTAGTTGAAACCCGATTTTTTCATTTACACTCCTGATGCCCGCAAACGAGTGACCAAGCCAGTTTTGTTAGAAAAAAAATATCCTGCTTTACATGTTTCTGACGCAACCAAACTTAATTTGGTTTGGTTGGTCTGTTTGCCTAATTTTCTGTGTCTGCTTGCAGTAATGAACAATTTTTTTTTCTTTTTTGAGCAATCACGATTGCTAATTTTTTTCATTTGACCGTCCTTGATGTATGGTTCCTTTTTCGACCACACCGTCCTCTGCAGGCCCAGCTCCTCCGGTCCTGAGCACTGTCCCCCGGAATCTGCTTCTCTTGGTCAGTGGCCTCCATGTCCTACACACACACTTGATGGAATATGAATGTTGTTTCCCCCCCCCCCCCCGTTGTTTGCCGAAAACTACCATTTTTAAATTTTTGCGTCAATAATTGCTCTTACTTAATTTATTTTTAACGTATTTAAAATTTTCTCAGCAAAAATATACGCGATAGCTGATCACTATTATCCAGGGAATTTATTTAAGCGGGGATCTATAACATTACTCTTATGGGGAAATATTCGGTTCTATGAAATTTTATTCGTATAAACGGGGTATTCGTTTTATCCGTTACCCGATTAAGCGGGCTGAAAGTACCCAAAAGATAGTGAGAAAATCTCGGAAACAATCTCGTGATTTTTAAATAAATTAACCATTGTCCCAATTTTCTCAACGTATCGCATTTTTTACATAAAACTCCTTAAAAAATTAGATTCTCAATGCTTATGAAGATTCTCAGCACTTTCAAGCAGTCATCGGGGTACCAGAAAACATTAAAGTGCAAACCTTTTCTTTTTCTTTAAAGGGGTTCGGGACACAAAAACCGTCAAATTTTGCATTTTTTTTTTTTTTTTTTTTTTATTATTATGTGAAAAATTACTCCGTTTTCATCTGCTTAAAAGGAAGTTCAAACCTTGTTTCTATCTTAAATAGAACGAAAGATATAATTATTTTTGTTGCATGCACCTAACTAATGTGTACTTAACTTTAAAACTTTAAACGCGTTTTTTTTCCATGATGCCATTTTTCCCGATTTCTTGCATTCAAACTCTTATAAGTCAGGAACCGATAGAGATAAAGTAATAAAATTTGGAGCATATCTTTTTCAAACAGTTTACTTTAATTTTTATTCGGCGAATTTGAAAAAAACGTTTACTGCAAAAATTACGATTTTTTAAAGAAAAAGTATCTTCGAATTTTTCGAAATTTTTTTTCAAATATTTTCTATTTTTTATTGAATCAATATTTTTAAAATCGGCGAATAAAAATTAAAGCTTAGATATTTGTGCATACTTTTTTGAAAAAAAAAAAAAAAAAAACTGAAAATTGACCAACAATATTTTGAGTTATAACAATTTAAATCAACCCCATTTAAAAAAAAAAATAAATTTAAATAAAAAAAATATTTTCTTCCTATTTATGTTGTGATTTTGCTTATTATTTAGACGGTGAATCAGTGTAAAAAAATTCAAAACTCTAAAGTATTTAATGAAAAAAAAAATTTTAATGTGTCCCAGACCCCCTTAACGACAAGGAAGTGGATGGCGTAAAAATGTGAAACAGATTCAAAATGAAGAGAGTCAAAAATGAAAATTTTCCAAATGATTTATGCTTTTGTTAGCATTCAAACACATTCAGGAAAATGCGTGAAAAAATACATTTTTTTCATAAAGGCGGTAATATTTGAAGGGCTAAAAAGCACGCTTTGTAACACGCCAAACAAAGTTCAGACTGATTTTTAAGGTGTAAACAAGTGTACACAAAACAGCCTCGAGCAGTTATGTTTCGTGGGATGTGTCAAGAGAGCTGGCATGAGAATCTACTTCATAACAGAATGCATAAATGCCATCCGTTTAAGAAGCCATCTTACAATGGCTTCTCCCGAAGACTCATTTGAATGTGCGAACAATGCAGACAGAGTGTCTGAAAAAACGCAATTTACAAGCGACAGATATCGGGAAAAAATATGGATAAAAAAAAAGATAGATAATGCACTCTCATTGTTTCCAAAGCAAATTCTGATATAGAACGTGACTAGGAGTATAGCGGTTTAATTACTCCTCATATAAGATGTAAACTTGAAGCAACCCTATCCAGAGGCACTTGGGTCTATCTCCTCGGTCAAGCATGCGTGAAATTTCTGGCACTAGCCATGAATTTCAAACAGATTCAAATTCTATTTTTAACTGCCACTTACCAAGCAAAACATTTCTTTAGTCAATCCTGTTTAAACTTCGGCAGTTCGTCCACACTTAAGTCTTTTCATATACGAGGCTTGTTTTTAAAGTAAGGTCCGTTTAGAAATAAAACGAGCTGATGTGTGCATCACATGACTTCCTTTTACTCCAATTTAATGTCATTTCCCCATTATTGGCAATTTTAATGTGATTCAATTGTTTACTCTCTAGATATCACCAACAGTAGCCAAATTGAAACCAAATTTAAAATAAAAAAAAATCGCCACATTTGTCGCCAACTTGGCGACAAAACTTGGCGACCAAAAGACTGGCGATATATCGTCAAGTGTCCGACAAATTATAACACTACTTGAGTTTAAATCGAAATTAACAATGATTTCCCCCAAAAAAGGGGCAAAAGACCCCCTTAGGAACATCCGAATGCAACCAAAAGGGAAGGTGCACAATTAGGCCCCACTAGGAGTCTTCGTACCAAATTTCAACTTTCTAGGACATACCGTTTTTGAGTCATGCGAGATACATGCACACATAGACACATACGCACATACGCACATACATACGTACATACAGACGTCACGACAAAATTCGTTGTAATTAACTCGGGGGTCATCAAAATGGATGTTTCGGGTGTCTGTAGGTTCCTAGGCACATATCCACGTGTGGTCGGGTCGAAAAAAAAACTCAACATTCATTCGGGGGTGAGAAAAATGGAAATGAAGGCCGATTTTTGAGTGAAAATTTTTTCGCGAATACAATACTTCTTTTTTTGTAAAAGGAAGTTAAAAGAACGAGTATAGATAGAGCAAAGACATTTATTGCACAAAAATCTACCACCCTTACGCTATATTTCGACATTGCTCCAGTGATTTTCCAAGCATTTGTCGTAGCGTGGTACAGGTTTTTGTATACCTATTCGTAGAAAATTGCCGCCTGTGTAGACGACCATGAGAACTCTTACAGGGCTTTGGCTGGGACGTTTTTGAACATCCTCTGGGGACTGCCCCCCACCTCGCTCGCAGCACATTTCATTTGTTTCGGCATCTAAAGTCTTTCCTATGTGGTCTGTGGCACAACAGCAATAATGAGCTCAGAGAACATGTTACCCCATGGTTGACTACACAGGCGGCAATTTTCTACGAGTAGGTATACAAAAACCTGTACCACGCTATGACAAATGCTTGGAAAATCACGGGAGCAATGTCGAAATGTAGTGTAAGGGTGGTAGATTTTTTTTTGCAATAAATGTCTTTGCTTTATCTGTTCTCGTTCTTTTTACTTCCTTTTACAAAAAAGGAAGTACTGTATTCGCGAGAAAATTTTCACTCAAAAATCAGCCTTAATTTCCATTTTTCTCACCCCCGAATGAATGTTGAGTTTTTTTTTTCGACCCGACCACACGTAGATATGTGCCTAGGAACCTACAGACACCCGAAACATCCATTTTGACGACCCCCGAGTTAATTACAACGAATTTTGTCGTGACATCTGTATGTACGTATGTATGTGCGCTTGTGTGTATGTGTGTATGTATCTCGCTTAACTCAAAAACGGTATGTCCTAATAAGTTGAATTTTGGTACGAAGACTCCTAGTGGGACCTAGTTGTGCACCTTCCCTTTTGGTTGCAATCGAATGTTCCTAAGGGGGCTGCCCCTTTTTGGGGGGAAATCATTGTTAATTTCGATTTAAACTCAAGTAGTGTTATAATTCGTCGGACACTTGGCGATATATCGCCAGTCTTTTGGTCGCCAAGTTTTGTCGCCAATTTGGCGACAAATTTGGCGACTTTTTTTAAATTTTAAATTTGGTTTCAATTTGGCCACTGTTGGTGATATCAAGAGAGTAAACAATTGAATCCCATTAAAATTGCCAATAATGGGGAAATGACATTAAATTGGAGTAAAAGGAAGTCATGTGATGCACAAATCAGCTCGTTTTATTTCAAAACGGACCTTACTTTAAAAACGTCCCTCGTACATCAGAGAAAAGACAGGATGGTTTGACACCGATCTCTCCTTCTGAATTCTAGAAAGAGTAGTCCTGAGAAAATGAAATGTTTCTCGGTACACATTCTACGTCAAAAGTTGCTTCACATAATAGTCTAAGCCCCTCCTACCCCTCATCGATTTTCCTCATAAGTTAAACATAAAAATTTAGATAAAAATATTGAGCTGTCTTAGAAAATCATGTACGCATTGAAATTTCAATCATTGAGTCATCAATCTCAAGCTAATGCAGATGTAAAAAAATTATATGAAAGCAACGACGATAGCGATAAATGTGGTGAATTTAAAGGCAAACTGCCCCCCCCCCCCCCCATTCTAAATGCCCTTCGATTAGCAAAAAAAAAACTTTTAAACTTCTTCGAAGTCAGTGGTTCAAATGATGGTGTTTCCTGCGAAAACAATTTCACAAGAAAGACATAAGACAGTTCAAAGCAAAGATACTAACTTCTTTAGAACTGTACATAAATTTTACGGGGGAAAAAGCAGTACGTGTGAATTTTTATGGTTTTTTTTTTTTCAAAATCGTTTTTTACTACTCCGTTATAACGAGGAAATATTGTGATCCCTTCGCGTTTGTTATAACAGTACAGTATTCAGTTAAATAAGGAAAGCATTACGTGTATTTACAATGGTCATGATTATATTTATTCTTGTTCTCAGCTGTTTTGGTATTAGTTTTATTTAGTAATTTATGTTATTTTATTTGTCATTTTGCGCCTAATAACAAAATTTTACAATAGTATAAGAACATTTTGTACATTTTACCCACCAGATTTAACTTTATGAAATTATACGGAAAAAAAATATATTACCTTACTTTAATCAAATGGACTTGACTTACAAAAAATATTAATAATAATTTCTTTTTAGAAGTATAAAAAATATTTTTTTTTTTTTTAAACAATGATGATTGCTTATTGTTCTCACTTGACTGTTTTGATGTCCTATGATTTTATTTTCCCACCAGCACCCTCCGCAGCATCACCGTCGACGTGCTCCTCGCAATGCTGCTCCTCTAGCAAAAACCGTCTCCAGGTTGCGTCAATATCCTACACTTACACGCATACATACACACACGTACACACACACAAAAACCCCTGCACACATACACATACGCCTACACACATACACAAACACACACACAGACAGACACCTACACAACTACCCACACACTCATGCCTGCACACAGACACAAACACATATGCCTACACACACATGCACATTCCCCCCCCCCCACACACAAACACTCATACACACAACTATCCACACACTCATACTGGCACACAGATACAAACACACATGCCTACACACATACACATCCCCCACCCAAACACACATACCCCTCCACACACACACATAAACACACACGCACACATACACACACACACACTCGTGATTGCGAAAAACATAATTTGAATTCAAGATGACGAAATTCAAATTAATTTTTCCCTTTTTTTTTTTAAATTTCTGGTGACATTTTTATCCTTTTTATTTTTTTAAGCTACTTCTTCAGTGTAAAGGGAAAAGCGAACCATTTCGTCTTTTTATCATTGAGTATCTTTTACAATTACAAAACTTAAAAAAGCATGAATAAGTCTTATTTATCGAAGCAAGCAAGCAAGCAGTGAAATAAACGAATTAAAAAAGAGAGAGCAATTGAAGTGAACATTTTGAACTGTCAGTAAAACTGTTAGAGGGGAAGGAAGACTTTTTTTTTTTACAATCTGCTAATCATTTATAACTTTTTTTGTGAGACACAGCCAGAAGCTTTCTTCTGATTTTGACATTTTATTTCTTTGAAAAAGTAATTCTGAAATTTGTTCTTAAGTTACGATTTCTTAAGGTAGAAAACATTTATTTGAAGATTTTCCTGGATATTGTGCTAAATTAGAAAACCTGCTTTAAAATGGTCACATTCAATTTTTCCATCACCGACTTTTTTGCTTAGTAAATCACCGTTTATACGTTTCTCTTTTATACGTTTTTATCAATTACACGTTTTTTAAATTGGCCCCTGCAGAGTCTAATACACATTAACGTAGACCTATTATACGTTTTTTCAATTATACGCTTTTTTCATACGGTCCCGTCAAAAACGTATAAACGATGCTTCACTGCATATGGTGCCTTGTGCATTTCGGGGGGGGGGGGCTGGCATAGAAACAGTTTTAACTACTCAGCCTCCATGGGTAATAGGAAAACAAATAAAATGTCAATAGACATTGATATGCCCTTTCTTCATTTTTTGAAACGAAATTGATCAGGGGTGGTATTCACATTAATATTCATATTAAAATGAATACTAAATTCAAAATTCTGACCGAAATACCGAATTTTTGACGGTAAAAAATGACTCAGAGACCGAAAACCAGCCTGAATACCAGATTTTCACAATCATTGAGTTTTCATCCTAAATGCGGTTATATATATATATATATATATATATATATATATATATATATATACTAGCTGCACCCGACGCGCGTTGCTACGCCAACAAAAAAAATACATCATTATACTGATTTTCATAATAATCGGTCCAAGTATCAAGTGAAGCCGTGACTATTCTCAAATTTTGTACTCACGCAATTTGCAAGATCAATTCATCGCTAAAATTATCAAATAGAAAAAGTTTTAAATCCCCCTCGTTGCATGAAAAGCCATAAAACAATAAAGAAAGAATTTATTTGTTCAAACTCAAGAAAAACGGCAACAGCTAACTTCTTCTCTCACGCGAATTATTTTCTGCAGCCGATCATTTTATTCGTATTTATCCAATGGATTGTGACTTAAATTGGAATAAAAAAGGATTTATCGATCGGATTTTTTTCGAACGGGTCTATAAACATTCCCAGTACCAAAAATAACAAACGGTGAGAGTTTCAACCAAATCTGCCGGGTAGTTTTTGAGTTCATGGATGACATACAGACAAACATTCATTTTTATATATAAAGATATATATATATATATATATATATTATATATATATATATATATATTCCATTTTGAAAGGCATTTTAGCACTCATGAAACAATGAAAACAAATGAAGCATAGGGGAAATGAAATAGTTATTTTCCCCCACACGGTTATCGTCAATTTTTTTTTTTTTCTTGGGGCTAAAAACAACCAACTCTTTGGTCAAATGATAGATAATGAAATTAAAAATAGAGAGAACACTTTAGAGAACTATTATACAAAACTGTTTATAAAATAATGTACAAATAAACCCTTTTATAAATGCTAAAAAAAGTGGGTCCCTTTGTGATTTCTCGCTGTAAGAGCAGAAACAGGTTGTTTTGACTTTAAAAAAAAACGCGTTAAGACCGATTTTTTCTACGATATTTTGAAAAGAATTGACTTTAAAACTTATTTAAAACTTATAAACATATACAGCTGTTATGGCAAATAAGTGGATGTGATGAGTAATATGAAAATATCTTCGTATCTTTGAACATTTTTGTTTTGGCATCTAACTCACAATGAATTCCAAAAAGTACAGTCGTCGGCCCCTTTGCCAATGCCTGTATTTATCTTATACTTAACAAAGAGTGTTTGTGATAAATAATGTTCGTGTATCATTAATATGCGTTCTCAGCAATACCTACGCATTTGAGAACTTTATAAATAATATTTAACCTCTAACAAATACAAACGAGCTGATGTGTGCATCACATGACTTCCTTTTACTCCAATTTAATGTCATTTCCCCGTTACTTGCAATTTTAATGTGATTCAATAGTTTACTCTCCAAATATCACCAACAGTGGCCAAATCGATACCAGATTTTAAAAAAAAATGCAAATTTTTTGCGAAGTTTGCGACAAAACTTGGCGATTAAAAGACTGGCGATGTATCGCAAAGTGTCCGCCAAATTATAACACCACTTGAGTTTATATCAAAATTAACAACGATTTCCCCCCAAAAAGAGGCAAAAGACCCACTTAGGAACATCCGAATGCAACCAAAAGAGAAGGTTCACAACTAGACCGCACTAGGAGTTTACGTACCAAATTTCAACTTTCTAGGACATACCGTTTTTGAGTTATGCGAGATACATACACACATACACACATACGCACGTACATTCGGACGTCACGAGAAAATTCGCTGTAATTAACTCAAGAATCGTCATTATGGATATTTCGTGTGTCTATACGTTCTTAGGCATTTATCCACGTGTGGTCGGGTCGAAAAAAAAAACTCAATATTCATTCGGAGGTGAGTAAAATGGAAATTAAGGTCGATTTTTGAGTGAACATTTTTTCGCGAATACAGTACTTCCTTTTTACTTCCTTTTACAAAAAAGGAAGTATTGTATTCGCGAAAAAATTTTCACTCAAAAATCGGCCTTAATTTCCATTTTGCTCACCCCCAAATGAATGTTGAGTTTTTTTTTTCGATTCGACCACATGCGGAAAAGTGCCTAAGAATGTATAGACACGCGAAATATCCATTTTGACCATCACCGAGGTAATTACAACGACTTTTCTCGTGACGTCTGTATGTATGTGCGTATGTATCTCGCATAACTCAAAAATGGTATGTCCTAGAAAGTTGAAATTTGGTACATAGACTCGTAGTGGGGTCTAGTTGTGCACCTCCTATTTTGGTTGCATTCGGGTGTTTCTAAAGGGGTCTTTTGCACCTTTTTGGGGGGAAATCATTGTTAATTTCGATGCAAACTCAAGTGGTGTTATAATTTGGCGGTCACTTGGCGATATATCGCCAGTCTTTTGGTTGCCAAGTTTTGTCGCCAACTTGGCGAAAAATTTGGCGATTTTTTTTTTTTTTTTAAATCTGCTTTCAATGTGGCCATTGCTAGTGATATTTAAAGAGTTAGAGAGAGAATCCCATTAAAATTGCAATAATAGGGAAATAGCATTAAATTGGTGTAAAAGGAAGTCATGTGATGCACACATCAGCTCGTTTGTAAAAGGAAGTAAAAAGTAGGCCAGTTCTAGAATGGCTCTGACAAGTTGAGCCAAACTAGAACTGTCCCAACTTGTCAATGTTTACCTGTTTTGGGGGCGTTCAGGGTAATGAAATTAACAGACGGCTTCATTTCTGAACATAGGGCTGTTTCAAAAATGAGAACATGTCGAATTGGTTTGAGAATACCGAATATCTCAAAAATAAGCGCATGTTGTACCATTTGTGAGCATGGTCTTATGCTCGCCTGTAATTCTTGCAAAGCTAAGTAGTCCATGGACTTACTTCAAATACACCGCCAGCTCAGTTATTCCGTCCGAGGACTGCAGTTTCGTGCTTTTTAGCACTCCTCAGCCCGGAATAGGAATAACATGAGCTGGAGGGGTAACTTACTACAAAATACCTTAGCTTTGCCTTCAATCTCGAGTTGAACCGCACCATTGCTGCGGTCGCTCATCTGGTTTGCTAATTCTGCATTAGCTACCAGTTTGTTTGGCTCCCTTAAAAGATTTTTCGCCTCCAGCTCATGGGATACCTACTCCGGGCTGATGAGTGCTAAAAAGCATGAAACTGCAGTCCTCGGATGGAATAACTGAGCTGGCGGTGTATTTTAAGTATGTCTGCCTTAGCCCTGGTTTTAGGGCGGTAACTTATTACAAAATAGTCCATGGACTTATTCGCTCCATGTGGGAGCTTAAACAGTCTGGACGGGTGGTAACCGAACTGAAGACGAGACACTTTATAATCATGCTTAGTTCATCTTTAAACTGGGAGTTAAAAATATTTCACAACAGTGAGAAGTCTGCAGTGAGAGACTGAGAAATTCAATTCCCGCTTTCTTTCTGCGCATGCGTTATTTTTGAGATGGTCTGCTTACTTGAATTCAAATTTGACATTTACTTATTTCTAAGTCAAAACTACTTGGAAAAAATGAGAGGATAAATGTTTTCATTTCTGAGCAGATGATTTCTAACAGTGTACAGTCGACTCCCTCTACAACGCGATCCGACTTACGCGAAATGGCTATAACGCGAGTTTTTTCACCAGTAAAGAATTTTAGATGTAACGCAAATTTCTCGCCAGCAACACGAACATTTTCAGAAAGGAATCACGGTGACCGTATGGGCTTTTTTTTTTTTTTTTTGGCTACTAAATTTTTTTTCCGTAAATTGACTTTCATCCCTTTAGCATCACTGAGAGCGGAATTTCCCACACCGTACAAGTCTGATACATCGCTTGTACAAGTAATTACTCCTCATTTTTCTTTTTTTTTTTCATTCTAAATGAGAAAGTTGTTGAAATATAATGACACCTAAGGGCGCTGTTTTATCTTGTGAATATATAGAGAGAGAAAGTTTCTGTCAGTTAAAGAAAAGCTAAAGATTATGCGTTTGAAAAAATATGTCGAAGGTAGCAAGACAAATATGAGTGAATCTTCCATATGTGCAATTAAAAGTCAAGAAAAAGAAATCTGTAAATGTTCATCAAGTAGTATCTAAGCAAAATGCAAAAATTATGAAAATGGAAGCTGTTCTTGTATTGTGAATTTAATAAACCAGGAAGAGGGGTGTTGCGTTGCCATAGATAAAAAGGTTATAAAAAAACCAGTGAAGCAAATGTACTGTGTATTTAAAAATATGTAAGAATATGGTTTGATCACGCAGCATAAATCATTAAAATCTTCACTTTTTTAAGTTACAAATATCATTAAAAGATCTACTGTACCGTAAAACTATAGTGCATTTGTTCTAATTACTACATACTGTACGTTCCGTACTGGTTTGTTTTATGTCTTTCTTTCCCATTCATGATTGATTTTGTGCATCGTAGCATTATTTTATGTTGAATAAAACGTTGTTTTTAATTTAAAATACAAATTCAGTTTTTTTATGTAAGAAACAGTTCTGTATAGTTCAGAAATGGTTTTTAACAATTTGAGGTGGTGTTTACAAGGTTTAAAATAATTGGGTATGTTTATAAAAGCTTTTACACATATACCCTTCTCCACAACGCGAAATTTCGACTTACGCGAGGGGTCTTGGAACGCATCCCTCGCGTAAGTCGGGACTCGACTAATTAACCTTCCCAAAAAGCGGTAAACATTGTCATAGTCACAGCTCAAATGATGAAAACTCAACTATAAGTCTAGTTTGTTTTGAAACTATACTTCTTTGCTTGTTTTGGAAAAAGTCTATATGCAAACTATAGAGGAGACAAACAATGGAACTGATTTTAAGCGCATAAAAAATATAGATTAAATAGATGCCTTATATTTTTGGGGAGTTGTTGCAACGGCAGCTTATTTTTTGCAGACATTATAAAGAATAATCGCCAAATTATCACTATTGAATAAATGGATTATTCAATGGTTTTGGTATGTATAACATATTTGGTTATGGGTGATAACGTATATGTTTAACCGACTTCAAAAAGGAGGCGGTTATCAGTTCATACCGTATGTATGTTTTTTTTTTTGTTTGTCCACTCATAGCGTCTCACCTAGTGAACCGATTTTGATGATTCTTTTTTTAATGGATAGGGGATGGCTCAACTTAGGTCCCATTACATTGTTTGACCATATTTGTTCTTTAGATAAAAAGTTATGGGCAAAAAACAGTAAATTTCCCTATTAAATGATTAAAATCATATTGTAGCGAAGTTCGCTCTTTTCATCCGAGGATAACGGTGGCTCAGTGGTAGAATTCTCGTCTCCCACACGAGCAACCCGGGTTCAAATCCCGACTAGGACAAAGTGAATGTTACTAAAATTTCGTTTCTACTGTTTCCCGTATTTTCTCGAATGTTCTATTAATTTCTGTATCTTTTCAAGTCTGGAAAGTTCCAGCACTTTTTCAAGTTGTATATAAGGAGATGTAACGTTCATTCGTGGTTCTGAATTAAGATCTCGAGTTGAGACTAACGAGTATTCGCTTCATTTGGCTTTCACATTGTCTCCGCTATTTTCATCTACGCGACAATAGGAAACTCATTGTTATAAAAGTTTGGTGCGATATAACTGTAACATTAATAGTAATTGTAATGATAATTTTGAATAAAGGCTTTTCTAAAGCAATACAGTGATATAGAGCCGCACTTCTTACTAGGTAACTTCTTACTTTTACTGAAATATCTACATTTACACTAAAAAGAATGAAATAAAAAAATTTTGAAAAAAAAATAGAACCGACTTCAAAATTGCTCTAAAAAGTGAAAAATAATTTTATTCTTTAAACACCATCGATAATACTTTTAAACATAATTTTTGAAGTTGGCGCAAAAACAAAAAGTAAAATCCAGTGTAACGATGCTTCGCTCATACTTTTTTCAGAAAATCATCCAAAGTTAGGAACGAAACAATTATATCGTTACTCAAATATGCTGTCATCAATGTATAATGTATGTGGTAGTGAAGAAACTAGCCCTGGTTAAATTTATACTTGTAGTTGAGTTATGGTTGTGAATGATTTTATCGATCGTTTTTGCGCCAACTTCAAAAATTATGTTTAAAAGTATTATCGATGGTGTTTAAAGAATAAAATTATTTTTCACTTTTTAGAGCAATTTTGAAGTCGGTTCTATTTTTTTTTTTTTTTTTCAAAATTTTTTTATGACATTTAAAAATGTGTTTATACAAAAAGATGAATGAATGAGAAACGTTTTATTTCACGAAAATGGCAAAAGTTCAAGTTATCAGTTGTATCCTTGTGAAACAGACAGTAAAATTTATTACTAAGAGCTCTTAAAAAGGTAGACAAATGGATCCGAAGGCAGGAAAAATAAATTAAAATCGGTTTTGATCACTTCTGCTAGATTCCTAGTTTGTATAACAGCTGCATTTTCAAGAGCCATCTGGTATTTTCTTTTTACTGTGAATACTAATTTTCATTTAAAAGCTTTGAATTAAGAAGGAATGATGAAAAATTCCTTCAAAATTTAATTTGCCTAACAATTTTTATGTTTACAAGGCAAAACAGAGCAATTTTTTAAACTTCAAAACCTATTGCTTACTTCTGAAAAGTTGTGCGATTTATAAAGAATTGCGTTATATAGGTCGGCGTTATAAAGGTATTCTACTGTAGTAGATTTAATTTTTATTGGAAAGTGACATCTGGAGTATACTTTTTATGTGAAAAAAATTAAAGAGCAATTGGTGTTTTTATTATCGAGAAATCAGTAAAAATGTGAATTTTTCAAAGTGTCCCAATACTTTTGGTGATATAGTATATGTAGAGAAAACATCTGAACAGGATTTATAAAAAAGCGTTCATAATACCGGGGCGCTCATATTATAGGGTGTTCAGAGTACAGAGTGGTCAACCTATGTTGTCTATGGAGTTTTGCCGGCACCATCAAAATGTGTTCAGAATTTTGGGGTGTTCACATTAGGGAGTGTTCAGATGTACCAAAAAAACAAAAAATGGCTCTCCGCATATCACAATAACATTTTCTCATTTCCATTGACGTAAACGTGTCATTTTTGATAATGTTTTTGAGTTCATCAAATGTGGTTTAATGCTTTGAAATAGACAATATTGAGTTGTTCAATTTTGTTTAGTTTGGTAGTCCTTTTAGCGTCTTTACCAAGTTGGTGTTATTTAAAATCCCAGTTCTTAATAAGGCTAATTCGCCATTTTTGTTGATGAACACAATTTAAACTTAATTTTTCATACGGAATGGTTTCTTTTTTCTTATTTTTATGAGCCATTTGATGAATGTATAAAAATAGAAGCAATGGAATAATAAATTAACGGGATATTATAATATCTAGCCTGTTATGATGTCCAGCCTATAGACTGTGAACCTTAGGTTGGCCCATTTGGCACACTTGCCTTACAATAAATAATGTACTCACCGGATTCAATGTTTGAAGATAGTTAGAAAAGATGGAACAGCTTCACTCAAACCGAAACTTTAGCTCTGGTCCAATGTAGGAGGAATTGACGGCAAGTCTAAAAATATAAAATACGTTTTTCTTGAAAAATGGTAAAATTTAAATTTCCTCATATAAATTTCCTATAATGCATAATACATTTTTACTTCCTTTTACAAAAAAGGAAGTATTGTATTCGCGAAAACATTTTCACTCCAAAATCGGCCTTCATTTCCATTTTTCTCACCCCCGAATGAATGTTGAGTTTTTTTTCGACTCGACCTCACGTGGATATATGCCTAGGAACGTACAGACGTCAGAAATATCCATTTTGACGACCCCCGAGTTAATTACAACGAATTTTCTCGTAACGTTCGTATGTACGTATGTATGTGCGTATGTGTGTATGTATCTCGTATAACTCAAAAACGGGATGTCCTAGAAAGTTGAAATTTGGTGCATGGACTCCTAGTGAGTTCTAGTTGTGCACCTTCTCTTTTGGTTGCATTCGGATGTTCCTAAGGGGGTCTTTTGCCTTTTTTTTGGGGGAAATCATTGTTAATTTTGATGTAAACTCAAGTTGTGTTATAAATTCTCGGATACTTGCCGATACATACCTGCCAACAACTACTGGGAAAAAATCCAGTAGATGTTTAAGAAATCCAGTGGATGATTACGATAGGTTTTTCTTTGTTATTTAAAGAAGAAAAGGGATTTCTTATAATCCTTCTTTGTGCAACCAAATGTTCCTTACATCATATACACAATCAAGAGAAATGATCAAAATCCAGGAATCTCCCGGAAAAACCAGTAGAGTTGGCAGGTATGCGATATATCATCAGTCTTTTGGTCGCCAAGTTTTGTCACCAACTTGGCGACAAATTTGGAGGTTATTTTTTATTTTATTTTGTTTTAATTTTTTAAATTTGGTTTCAGTTTGGCCACTGTCGGTGATATTTAGAGAGTAAACAATTGAATCACATTAAAATTGCCAATAATGTGGACATGACATTAAATTGGAAAAAAGAAAGTCATGTGATGAACATTCTGAGATTTTGAAAGATGCAAAAGTTATTGGTTCATGTTAAGAAACACTGAAGCATCAAGACATTGAGTTAAAGGCATTTTTGAAAATCATATACAGTAGAAGACCATTATAACGCACACCTTGGGACCAGAGCTTTTGCGCTATACAGGTTTTGGCGTTATATAGGTCATTTCACAAATTTTTAAACTGATATTCAAAATATATCTATATATTAACACTTCAGAATGAGTTTTATCTGCAATGAGTATTAAAGCACTAACATTACAATGAGTCATTCACAAATAAATATGTTTCACAATTACAAGAAAGTGAAATATCCTGCACTTCTGCTAGCTTCATGGTTTGCATAACTGCTGCATTTTCCAGAACCAACTGCTATTTTCATTTTACTATGAATGCTAATTTTCATTTGAAAGCTTTGAATTAAGATAAAAAGATGAAAAACTGATTCAAAATTTAATTTTCCTAACAATTTTTATGTTTTCAAGGCAAAACGGAGGGAGTTTTTAAACTTCAAAACTTATTGTTTACTTCTGAAAAGTTGTGCGATTTATAGAGAATTGAGTTATACAGGTCAGCGTTATAAAGGTATTCTACTGTACAAGGTGTTCCGGCTTAATCTGCTTGACCTCTTCCATTGATTATGCATACATCCAATTGCAAAAATGTTCAGAATCAGATGCAAAAGAAAAAAAAGTTTGAAGATTAAGGTTTTATATGGTCCAAAAGTCCTCTAACTTGTATTTAAGGAAACAATCTCCCCCCCCCCTCCGCCCTTATTGAAAAATATTACTAACACAAAAAACGTGACATTTGTGCGACCAAAACTCGAGGAGAAATTAGAGTTCAAAGTTTTAAGAGACTATGCAAAAGATGAGTTTGGTACTCATTGCTCTTTCAGAAGAAGAACAGTCTAAGTAAAAAAACGAGCTACTGTGTGCATCACATGACTTCCTTTTACGCCAATTTAATGATAATAGCACCTTGGAGTAAGCAAGGAAACACTAAATATTTTCACCCCTAGTTTCTTGCGAACCGAAGCAAAAAAAAAAACTTTTACACGGATTTATTTCCGCATTATTGGCAATTTTAATGTGATTGAGTGAACAACTTTTTAAATATCACCAACATTGGCCGAATTAAAACCAGAAAAAAATTTAAAAAAAAAATCGCCAAATTTTTGCCAAGTTGGCGACAAAACTTGGCGACCAAAAGACTGGCGATATATCGCCAAGTGTCCGACAAATTATAACACCACTTGAGTTTACATCGAAATTAACAGTGATTTCCCCACAAAAGGGGCAAAAGACCCCCTTAGAAACATCCGAATGCAACCAAAAGGGATGGTGCACAACTAGACCCCACTAGGAGTCTACGTACCAAATTTCAGATTTGTAGGACATACCATTCTTGAGTTATGCGAGACACATACGTACATACACACGTACATACGGACGTCACGAGAAAATTCGTTGTAATTAACTCGGGGGTCGTCAAAATGGATATTTCGGGTGTCTGTACGTTCCTAGGCATGTATCCACGTGTGGTCGAATCGAAAAAAAATCTCAACATTCATTCGGGGGTGAGCAAAATGGAAATTAAGTCCGATTTTTGAGTGAAACTTTTTTCGCTTATACAATACTTCCTTTTTTGTAAAAGGAAGTAAAAGTGGTTTTTATTCTTCATTGTTATTCAAAAATAAATGCAAATGTTATGCCATGATAAGCAAAAACATACTAGAAAAGCTTTCTCAATTTGAAAAAAACACTATGCACACATAGAATTTTAAACCCTCGTTAATCGCTATATTTCCATCAAAAAGGTGTTATTGACGCCGAGTGTAAAGTGGTGTAAACCACAAAAAGCTGCGTTTCATATCTCAGTGAACATTGGTCGTACTAATGTCAAATTTTTGTGTTAGAATTCTTTTTCAAAAAAGATTACTTCCCTATTTGTAAAGATGTTTACGAAAAATACCGAGATATGTGACAAAAGGAGGGGATCAGGTAAACTGTGACGTTTCGTGACAAATAGGGAGGGGTCAAAATATTGAAATAAAATTGAGGAATCTTTCTTGGACAGTCAATGAAAGTATTACTCATTGTTACATAAGGTTTAGTTTACAGAGCAGTATTGCTAGAAACAAAGCCAACAAAATGCTTGGTATATTCAGTAAATTACCGCCCAATAGCCAGCTCAGTCACTTTCCTATGCCGGGCTGATGAGTGCTAATAAGCACGAAACTGCAGTCTTCGGCTGGAAATGACTGAGCTGGCGGTGTATTTCACGTAAAAATGCTTGGGTTTACCAATAGATCTATTTCAAACAAATCTAAGAAGGTTCTTCTGCCTTTATATAGGAGTTTAGTAAGACCTCATTTGGAGTACGCTGTTCAGTTTTGGTCGCCTTATCTGAAGAAAGATATTTTTGTATTGGAAAGGGTTCAAAGAAGGGTAACTAAATGAGTAAGGGGACTCTCAGATTTAGATTATGATACCAGACTTAATAGGCTTAACATGTATAGCCTGGAGCAAAGGAGAGTCAGAGGGGACATGATTCAGTTATTTAAATTTAATCAAAATGAAAGATGTAAATGGATTAAATTTTTGTGGGGAAAGCAGGACAAGGGGTCATTGTCTTAAGCTATTTAAATCTCAGGCTAACTTGGAAATTTGGAAAAACTACTACTTTAGTAGGGTCGTGGGCACTTGGAATAGCTTACCGGAAGAGGCGGTAATGAGCAAGGGGGTGGATAGCTTTAAGAGGGCCATTGATCTTCATTGGAGACTCATTAATTGACTAGGACCAGCCTAGCTGAGCCCAGAGCCTGTTGCTGGTCGTCACATTTGTATTTGTATTGTATTTGTATTTGTAAATGACTAGTTATGGGTAACAAACCATTAATGGGCAGCGTTTGTCTTGTATTGTAATATCAAGTTTTTAATTGATATTCCAGAAATGCCGCCACCATTACTGGATTCTCAAACTAGCATCTTTCAAATATACCTTATTTCGTTTTTAACGTAACTTTTTATCTACGGTGGGATTTATTATGTCAATGCTTTTCAGTCACCAAAGTAATTTTTTTTTCATTTGATTATTGGTGCGTACTCATTTCTTAGCTTTTTTCTCTCATATAGGTATTTTTTGCCATTAATTAAGACATTAGAGGTTATATCAAGAAGTACAGTCGGACCTCCATATATCGAAGTAAAAAATTGCTGGAAAAAAATTCGATATATAGAAATTTCGATATAAAGAAACGATCTTATTTTATTATAAAAATCTCATAAAACATAAAATTAAAGCTAATTTTCGTGTACTAAACCAAATTTCTTATTTATACGAGCATTGGATTAAATGAAAGTTAGTCATTAAAAAAATAACAGAAATTACATTTTTGTGCCTTCATACATCTTCATTCTTCGGCAATTCCAACTTGGTCCGAAACATTAGGGGATTTTCGTTTTGACAATGTAAGCGAGAGAAAAGTAAAAAATCAATCTACGTAACTTGAATCCTTTTTACTGAAGCTAAAAGACTAGGAATGATAATCAACAGACAAAAGGGATAACCTTAAACTAATTTTACAGTGTTACACGTTACAACTAAGATTTGAAATAAACTTGGGGGAATTTAAGAACTCCAGAACGGAGCAACGACCTATCTACACAGCTCTCAACAACAGATTCCTTATGAGTTTCTTAGCAACCTCTAGTGAACATAATTTATTCCCCTAACCTTCATTTTCTATGAGACAAACAGTCTAAAGTGGGAAAAAAATCTACGAATGTCTCGAGAAAAAGTTCGATATATAGAGACTTTTTCGATATATAGAAACAATTTTTCTATGTAATGTACATAGAAGTTTGCTGGGATTTCGATCTATAGAAAATTTGATACGTGGAAGTTCGATATACGGAGGTTCGACTGTACTGCCGTGCTAAGCACAGATGTGGTATCTGCAGTAGAACTCAAAATGAGAAATTGATGATTAAAGTTTTGCAACTCGTTTCTTTGATTTATGACTTAATTAAATGCTCAACTTGCGGTAGTTGTTTCGTAAATAACTTATCTAAAAACCGTGAGAGAGTATTTTCGTAAAAATCTTAATTTAAAATTAATAAATGTAGTTACGATGAATTTTCTTTTCAAAACCTTTTCATATTCTAAGCTATTTTCACCGTAAGGGACAATTACTAGGCATTTTTTGGGGTATCTGCACAGATACGACAAAAATAGCTTAGTAAAATGTGCTCAATGTATCAATAAATAATACTGAAAACATCTGCTTTCTTTTGACTTAGCCGTTTCGCTTTATTTTGTTAATACAAATCTAACAATGTACCTTCTGAAAGACACCATTAAAAATCCAGACAGTTAAAACTGTAATCCATAACAATTTTCTGTTTTTTATATTCAAAAGAATGTGTTTTTATAATGTTTTATTTTCTAGATTCATATTTACCGAGCGAGATAATTTTGGCAGAAGACGATACTTAAATAAAAAAGTTACTGGCCGTAGAATGAATTGCGTTTTTATTTTACATGAAAGAATTAGATATGAATATTTTACATGCATTTCATTTTTAGAATTTGCATTTTAAATAACCATTTAAATAGAAAAAGCTGAATATTTACTTTAACAATTATGCAAAGTTGCATTAGTTTTTATTATCAACCTGTATCAACTATTCAACGGTAAACTAATTTTAGTACTCTGTTACAATAAACTGCTACATTATGAAATATGCTGCTTTACTAAAGTATAAAAGTCGTATCTACAAATTACTAAGGAAAAAAGTGGTAACTGCGCAGATACCACTTTAAAGGCTTAGTATTTGTCACTTACGTTCAAATTGCCTTAGCAAACTACCCAAAATGTGCAGTTACGACTTTTTTCTTAAAGTTTTTTTTAATATTTTGCTTTCACAAATCGCCAAAAAGATTTAGGTAAATTAAATTACTAACGACCACCTGGCGACAATAACTCAATTTTGATAAAATGTGCAGATACCACATCTGTGCTTAGCACGGCAGTGTATATATCAATCATTTTTATAGTAATACGCTTACGATAAACAGCGTGACATGTGACATGAGGAGGGGGTCAAATATATTGGAGAAATGTGTGACATCATGCATGAACAGCTCCTTACTAGTTTTTCTAAAACCGTTATTTTGATAAGGAAGCATTTAACTTAACACATTGACTGCTAGGGACGAGATAGCTCGTCCTCCAGAATTATGCTGTATGCGCTAGGGACGAGATAACTCGTCCTCCAGCCAACACGTTGCTATATTTTTTCAGCGGGTTCCAATGGCTTTCCTGGCTGTTCTGCGCATAGACGAACATTTAGACAAGGTTCAAAAAGAGAACACAAGACGGGTGCCACTACTGAACATTTTCTGATGCAAGCAGGCATGAGCGCGATCAAACGAAATAGCGCGCGAGTTTTTTGTGCTGTAGTCTGTGAGTAAATAAAAACGTAAAATAAGCAAACCAGAGGTGATTGTGAGGTCATCAAAAAATACCTGAAAGTTTCAAAGCGAGACGGGGGGGGGGGGGAGGATCTTTGACCCTTATTACTTAAGTGCACCTTTGCCATAGTATTAAATAGTTCTGAGTCAAAATATTGTGTGTACATGTGATTAAATTTTTAATGGGTTACAAAGTTACTTTTGAGCTGGTGTTATACAAATTATCTTGACATTTCTTTGTCCATCTTAAGAGATAGGTGTTCATCTTAAGGCTCTTGCAGGTATACTTGATGAGTATTATATAATTTTAAAATTGCGGAGGTAGGGAGATAAAAGCATAACAAAAAAAACATAATCCCGGTATTTTCAGACATAAAAATACCGGAAATACGTCCGAAAATACCGGAAATTCCGTAAAATACAGGAACACAATCACCCCTGGCAAACGTAAGTATATGTCTTACATTTGTAAGTATATGTAAGAAAATGCGTCGTCTGCCATTCTCTGAACATTCGAAAAGAATCGCATTACCAATAAAAATACATATGCGTCCAAACCTACCTTATGTGTTGCCCCTTGCTTTGAAAAACATCAGTGTGGAAAATTTCTAGAAAAAAATATATAGCATTTGTTTTGTATGCTGTATTATTAATAAAAAGTCCAGTGAAACTGTTTTCCTTCAAATTGCTTCAAATAATTAGCTTAGCGCAGGAAATTCATATATAGGCTGTCGATGACGCAGTCAATGTGTTAAATAAAGAATATTTTAATACAAACAGACATACTTTTCACTCAATACTTAAACATTTTTACTCTTTTTTTCTTTCCCCTTGCTTCTTTCCCATGACAAGGGTCTTAAAAATCTTCTTCTATTCCGCAGGCGTTCGAATTCCAAGTTCTTCAATTTTATATATATAGGGGAATGTTGGGCAAAGTGAAATGGTTGAGATGACTGCTTTTTTACTTCCTTTTACAAAAAAGGAAGTATTGTATTCGCGAAAAAATTTTGACCCAAAAATCGGCCTTAGTTTCCATTTTTCTCACCCCCAAATGAATGTTGAGTTTTTTTTTCAACCCGACCACACGTGGATATGTGCCTAGGAACGTACAGACACCCGAAATATCCATTTTGATGATCCTCGAGTTACTTACAACGAGTTTTCTCGTGACGTATGTATGTACGTATGTATGTGCGTATTGTATATTTGTGTATGTGTGTACGTATGTCGCATAACTCAAGAACGGAATGTCCTAGAAAGTTGAAATTTGGTACGTAGACTCAATCACGGACAAATAAAAATTAATCTATTTTTGAAGCAAAATATCTGGAAATCTTATCAGCAAAAAAGAAGTGATCCCGAAATATGATAATGCATGACCGCACTGCTCAAAGCGAACCTTTAAAAAGAAATGAGCTGTGGTAGGGCTGCATCAGCCACCATACTCACCTGACATTGCACCATCTGATCCCCTTCATTCTGACCTATAAGCAAAAAGAAAACTTGAAAATGAATCTCATGTCCAAAATGTCGTGTCCAGATATTTTACTTAAAAAGCGATTGATTTCTATTTATCCGGGGTTGAAAATGTCTGCACCCCATGGAAAAAGGTTGTGGATAATGACGGTCATTACATCGTTGATTAAAAATTAAAACTTTTAAAATTTCATTATTTGTTTGAAAAAGAACAGCATTTCGTATAATATTAAAATAATACCAATGAAAAATATTCATTTCTAGTTTAACTTCGTCGTCTGCGATGTTAATTCAGAAATTTCTGAAAATCTACTCAAAATAAATTTAAGAACTTGTATGAAAAGGCACACATGCATAGCTCATTGCCCAGCTCCGGTAAAAAAATCTTTTAGCGTTTTTTTTTTTTTTTTTCAAAATGAACGCATTCTCGCTCCATCAATAAATTTGTACAGAAGTTCTCTTTCGTTACTGATAAAAAGTATGTTAAGTAGGGTGTCAATCGGTTATTGAAATGTTAATATGTTGCCGAAAGTTACGATGTCAGAAACAGAGAAATGACGAAAATGGAAGAGATACATATCAAGAATAATGACGTGAAAAATGATCAAATATGCTTTCTCCTAAAAAATGATTGAAATGAAAAAGCAACGTAAATATGGCGCGAATTGTGGAGAAAGTAGGGGAAGTGGGTCGCTGGTATAAGTGGGTCACACCCCTAAAACTGAAATATGCATATGGTTTTTGAGTTATGCGAGACACATACACACATACGCACATACATACGTACATACGGACGTCACGAGAAAATTCGTTGTAATTAACTCGGGGGTCGTCAAAATGGATATTTCTGGTGTCTGTACGTTCCTAGGCATATATCCACGTGTGGTCGGGTCGAAAAAAAAACAACAATCATTCCGGGGTGAGAAAAATGGAAATTAAGGTCGATTTTTGAGTGAAAATTTTTTCGCGAATACAATACTTCTTTTTTTGTAAAAAGAAGTAAAAATATGAATGTTTTATATGAAATACACCGCCAGCTCAGTTATTCCATCCGAGGACTGCAGTTTCGTGCTTTTTAGCACTCATCAGCCCGGAATAGGAATCACATAAGCTGGAGGCGAAAAATCTCTTAAGGGAGCCAAGAGAGCCAAACTGGTAGCTAATGCAGAATTAGCAAACCAGATGAGCGACCGCAGCAATGGTGCGGTTCAACTCAAAGATTGATGGCAAGCATATGGTTTTTATACTTTTTTTATACTGATCATGTCATATTTCATCACAGTGATTGGTTTTGCATTTTTTTGGGGTTTTGTGGAAATTTTTTTCTATGGGATAGAACTTAGTCGGAAAAAAAAAAATTCTTGAAAGAAGTGTTTGCCGGTTAGTTTTTATTATTTTTTTATGATCATTAAACTTTCATGTAAAGTTCAACTTAAAGTGCAACAAGAATTTTTTTCATAAAATGTAATTAACAACTGTTTAAGAGGATGCTTCCCACTTACCCCATAAATTTTTGCTATAAATAGTAAGTGGGTCCCCGCATATGGGGGGGGGGAGTAGTATGGGGTAGGTGAGTCCCCCCATAATAGTGAGGATTTAAAAATCAAAAGCAACTTTGATGAAATATTTGTATCAGTGAAATACAAGACAACTATGATGACCTAGTTGGAATTGATAGCTCAGCTACAAAATTACTAAAGCTAGTGATTATGTATATTTGTGAAACTTACATCAAAGAAAACTATAAAGTATTTATGCGGGTCTAATGTTGGAAGTTGATAATAAAAATTCAAAAATACTGTTGAATTTACAAGAACAATTAGAGGTAGTGACACTTTTTATTGACCTAATGCAGATGATGTTGGAATTATTACAGAGGATGAAGTGATAATAGTTCTTCCTCCTCAGCCAACTTTACCTAGACGAAGCCATTTAGTGTTTCTAATTTCTTTTTCAAGTTAGTTTGGCTAAATTAGTTTGGATAATTTACCAAAATTGAATTTAATCAACTGACTTACGTTTATTCAACACACCTTTATATGTAAAAATAAAATATATACCTTTTGGCTTTCGCGATAAAGTTCACAGATGTATTTTTTTTTTTTTTCTTGATCCAGGTTTGAAAGACTGAATATCTCATAAATGGATGCATTTACAAAAAAATAATTCATACTAAAAATGTACATACTTTAAAAGGGGTAAGGGAGTTTTACTTGATAAAGTTATGCTTTATTTAAATAATAAATATATTTCTCATATTTCAAAAATATTTTTATAGAGCTGATTTCGTGTTACAAAATGGCATTTTTTGAAAAAAAATACAGTGACTTATGCATTAGAATTTTTTTAAAAAAAACTAAGCTTCCTTTCTGTAAAATGTTACTTCATTATAGAGAAAACAGTCTACTTAAAGTACAGAAAAAATTTCATAAATGTATCTTAAATAGATTTTCAGAAAAAGGCACATGAACCTGTGCGAATCAACATTGACGGTATAGGGAATACTGACTCCCCTTAAAATTTCGAGATTTTTTTTTTTGGAAAATGTGCGCGCTCAGTTTTTAACATTCTTTCTCAACCCCTTTTAATGACCCCCCCCCCCCCCGACACCCCAGATATTGAGCCCTGACCCGCAGTGGCGTAGGGAGAAAAAATCCTTGGCGGGGGGGGGGGGGGGGGGGTTAGTTTTTTCTGAAGTTTAAAGTAAAGCCATGCCCTCAAGTGTATACACTCATACTGTATATATATATATATATATATATATATATATATATATATACATACACATATACATATATATATACATACATATATACATATATATATACATACATATATACACATATACATATATATATACATACATATATACATATATATATACATACATATATACACATATACATATATATATATACATACATATATACATATATATATACATACATATATACACATATACATATATATATACATACATATATACACACATACATATATATGTACATACATATATACAAACACACACACATATATATATATATATATTGTTTTGGGGCTCATGGGGGGTTCTGACCCCCCTATCTCCCCCTATGGCTACGCCACTGCGTGACCCGTGTCTCATGTGACCACATCTTGGTCAGACCCAAGTTTTACGCTTTGCCGAAAGAACGAAAATTCTCCCGCCGAAGCGGCACGTTTTTTCCGCGAGATCCCACCCCTTCCATTCCATAGCAGACGATATTTCTCCCGAGGAAGTGCGAACATAAAAAACGAAGGAGAAAAAAAAAGGAAACAAGCACCAGTCGTTAGTTCGACAAGCGATATCTATTTTTGTTTAGACAGTTTATTAATAGACACAATGAGACTTACCTTCTGGTGACGTCTATTTTTGGTCGGCCGTATTAAAAGACTCTGATCGAAATCTAAGGACCCGGTGGTGGCACATGGAACAAATGCGGAGGAGGGCGCCAATAGATCCGAGAATTAGTTCGCCAAATAAAAGTCTCCGTCTTCGTTCTCCGCAAGTAACAAGATTTACAAATTTTGTGATCAATTCGATTCGGATAAATAAAAGCTGTCTTATGCTTGTCATAGGCTAGGAGTCGCTTTGCTTTTCGTCAAGTGTTTTGGTTTGACGTCAACAGCTGATTCTCTTATACAGTAGCTGCGATGTTGATGTTCTACGGGCGCCACGGTTGGCGAGAAATCGCCTCGCACTAGGCGCGCTTTTGTCATTTCGCAACGATTGGCGTTTTCTAGCGCATCGCACGGAGAAAGTTGTTTTATGAATGAAATGGAAAATGCTTTTTTTTTTTTTTTTTTAAGCGTTAAGCTGAGAAGCCGTTTTATACGATGGCTGGTTTTTTAACGAAGCATTTTTTCTTTCTTTTTTCCTTTTGTTTTGCTCACAATGCGAAAGAAATAGAGGAATGAAATTCTTTGGCATCCAAAAAAAATATGTTTTAGTTTTTTTTTTTGGGGGGGGGGGGGGACTTAATGATCTGTAAAAATCATTTACAATTGCGTGATATCATAAGAAAGCATTCTGAAAAATAGCTGAACCCCCCCTTTGGGGGGGGGGTAACTTAATAATCTGTAAAAATCATTTACAATTGCGTGATATCATAAGAAAGCATTCTGAAAAATATCTGTAACTCGGAGGGACACAATACTATGTCTATTGTTTTCCAAATAGACAAAGTGTTGTATCCCTCCGAGGTACAGATATAGACATTCGAAATCGCTATAGCGATATTTCCTCGTTATAACTGCTCGAAAAAAATGGTAAAAATTATAGCTATTCAGCAGTGGCGCACACAAGGGAGGGGTCCAGGGGGTCCGGACCCCTCCCATAGCACTTGCATTTTTCTTATTTCAACTGATTATGATTCTATGTACTTTATACACAAAATATTTCCAAACAAAGAAAACAAGAATTTCAGTTCTAATAATAGGGAAAAAAATCCTCTTGTTAAAAGATTTTTTAGAAAATGTGTACATTTCTTGTAACGAATTGCACAAGCGAGAGATCTTTCTCGACTTTGGAGAAGGATATAAACATACTTAAATAGTACTATGTATTTTGAACGTTAATTGTGTTTTTGTACTGCTGAATTTAAGCAATGTCACCACACATTCAGGAAGCTATAAATAAAATCGAAAAATGAACTAGAAAACTAAATTTTATTTTACGATGTTTTGTAAACCTATAGAGGCAGACTATGGGTGACTGTAAATGAAAACAGAGTGATAATAATGTTTTTAGTTTTGTAATTACAGGTTATAAAATGAGATTTTTCTTGTTCTTCAGACTTGATGCTTCTTATACTTGAATTTGGGCATCTGTTTTCATTTATGAACAATGATAAAAATAAATACATTGCATAAATTCGTTTGCTTTCTTGGTAATTTAAGTATCGGTTATTAATATTTTTTATTAATTAGTGCTAATTATTTATTCAATAATTTATTTTTTACTGTTTTTGTTCTCAAGAATCAATAAAATCAAGTCAATATGTTTGACGGCATATTGGGGTATGATATGAAAATGGGACTTTTAACTATGGACCCTCCCCTTACAAAATTTCTGTGTGCGCCACTGCTATTCAGATATACTTGCATTGTTTATTTTTTATTTCTTTCCAGTACCGTAGAAGTCTGTTAATTTGCTTGAACTGTGGAATCATTTTTATGAAATTTATTGTTCGTGGAGAAATGCTCATGACCTATAAAATATGGTTAATTAGCTTCAAAAAAGGTATCCTGTTTCCAGGGGTGCTCATCTAAGAGGGGTCATGACGCAGGCTGTGCCATTGAAATTTTTTATAATAATTATAATAAAATTATTATAATAATTAATTTAGAATAATTATAATAATTTTTAGGGGGGTGTTTTGAGGGGTATTTTTCCCGATTTGGGAGCTCTTGTTTTGGGGGGATCTTTGAGTAATTTTGGGGGGCGACCTTGCTCTTAGAAGGGGGGCACCCCTGCAGTTTCTCTACACATCAAAAGCCATATAGAATGCTAAAGGTGGCTTTCATTACTTTTCCATCTCGTTTATTTTGAAGTTGAGCTCCAATATCCACGGAAGCATATGGGACATTGGTGTCAACAAATACATAATTACTTCCTTTTACAAAAAAGGAAGTATTGTATTCGCGAAAAAAATTTTCACTCAAAAATCGGCTTCAATTTCCATGTTGCTCACCCCCGAATGAATGTTGAGTTTATTTTTCAACCCGACCACACGTGGATATATGCCTAGGAACGTACAGACACCCGAAATATCCATTTTGACGATCCCCGAGTTAATTACAACGAGTTTTCTCGTGACGTCTGTATGTACGTGCGTATGTGTGTATGTATGTCGCATAACTCAAGAACGGAATGTCCTAGAAAGTTCAAATTTGGTACTTAGACTCCTAGTGGGGTCTAGTTGTGCACCTGCCTTTTTGGTTGCATTCGGATGCTCCTAAGGGAGTCTTTTGACCCTTTTTGGGGTTAAATCATTGTTAATTTCGATGTAAACTCAAGTGGTGTTATAATTTGGCGGACACTTGACGATATATCGCCAGTCCTTTGGTCGCCAAGTTTCGTCGCCAACTTGGCGACAAATTTGGCGATTTTTTTTTTTAAATTTGGTTTTGATTTGGCCACTGTTGGTGATATTTAGAAAGTAAACTATGGAATCACATTAAAACTGCCAATAATGAGAAACTGACATTAAATTGGAGTAAAAGGAAGTCATGTGATGCACACATCAGCTCGTTTATTTTATTTTATATATTAGTTACACCAGCAAGCGATTGGAGAAATCTTATCTCTACTCCAGAAATTGAAAAAATATATTTATCATTACTTGTTCTCAATGACTCAGCATTGACTTCGCTATGTTAGAGGAATCTTTCCCCCAAGGAAAAGCTGAGCTGGATATCAATAGAAATTTTACGATTCCCAAAAGTATTTGCACGTCAAGACACGTAACATTGTACTAATTAAGTATTTCTGATTTCCTCTTAAAATCCGAGTTCACGTTATCTGCTTATAAGCATTTTTTCTACTTCAGGATTTAAAACTAGGCATAAAACACACTTTGTTATTAAGCTTCTTGTCCGTTGATAAAACTTTATTGCGACTTTTTATCCACTACTAACATTATTTTTCCGCAATTTAAAAGATTCAAACCGCTAAGTCACAAAGAAAAAAATAACTTTCCCTTAAACTAAGCCATGACTTTCCCTTAAACCATGGTAGATCAATCACCTTCTTGACCTGACCATTTCCGACTTTAATAACATTTGACATGAAGGACACATATGACAAGGCAATCCTGCCAATTTTTAGATTTCTATTTTAACAAGGGTTCGAAATATGAGCCTAATTTAAAAGATTCAAGCTGCTAAGTCACGAAGTAGAAAAATAACTTTCCCTTAAACTAAGCCATGACTTTCCCTTAAACCATGGTAGATCAATCACCTTCTTGACCTGACCATTTCCGACTTTAATAACATTTGGCATGAAGGACACATATGACAAGGCAATCCTGCCAATTTTTAGATTTCTATTTTAACAAGGGTTCGAAATATGAGCCTAATTTAAAAGATTCAAACTGCTAAGTCACGAAGTAGAAAAATAACTTTCCCTTAAACTAAGCCATGACTTTCCCTTAAACCATGGTAGATCAATCACCTTCTTGACCTGACCATTTCCGACTTTAATAAAATTTGGCATGAAAGACACATTTGACAAGGCAATCCTGCCAATTTTTAGATTTCTATTTTAGCAAGGGTTCGAAATATGAGCCTAATTTAAAAGATTCAAACTGCTAAGTCACGAAGTAGAAAAATAACTTTCCCTTAAACTAAGCCATGACTTTCCTTTAACCATGGTAGATCAAACACCTTCTTGACCTGACCATTTCCGACTTTAATAAGATTTGGCATGAAGGTCACATATGACAAGACAATCCCTCAATTTTTAGATTTCTACTTTAACAAGGGTTCGAAATATGAGCCTAATTTAAAAGATTCAAACCGCTAAGTCATGAAGTAGAAAAATAACTTTCCCTTAAACTAAGCCATGACTTTCCCTTAAACCATGGTAGATCAATCACCTTCTTGACCTGACCATTTCCGACTTTAATAAAATTTGGCATGAAGGACACATATGACAAGGCAATCCTGCCAATTTTTGGATTTCTATTTAGAAAAGGGTTCGAAATATGAGCCTGTAAAAGAAACTCAAAATGTGAAGTTTGAAATGAAAAGTATGTTCTTTCAAATGATCATAACTTCTCTTCTAACTATAGTAGAATAAAACTTCAAAAGTAATTGTAAAGCTAAGAAATAAAGCTTTCTATTCGTATATGACATGACTTTCTTACGACTGATTTAAGTTTCAAGGTCATTCAGCGTGACTTTTGACCTTGAATATCTCAGAAATTTTCGGGGGAAAAATATTTTTCATTGCTCCAACACTATTCTTCGATTGTACCCAAAATTAGGCTGGCACCACAATGCCGAGGCACTACAAAAAAAGAAAACCATGAATATTCAGGGGAAACTACGGAGAATTGACACAATTTTTGCTTTATTATTATTTTTTTGAGCAATTACGATTGCTTATTGCTTTCATTTGACTGTTTTTGGCGTGCTATCATTTTACAGGGGTGATTGTGTTCCTGTATTTTACCGAATTTCCGGTATTTTCGGACGTATTTCCGGTATTTTTATGTCCGAAAATACCGGAAATATGTTTTTTTTTTGTTATGCTTTTATCTCCCTACCTCCGCAATTTTTTTAAATTATATAATGCTCATCAAATATACCTGCAAGAGCCTTAAGATGGATAAAGAAATGTCAAGATAATTTGTATAACACCAGCTCAAAAGTAACTTTGTAACTCATTAAAAATTTAATCACATGTACACACAATATTTTGACTTAGAGCTATTTAATACTATGACAAAGGTGCACTTAAGTAATAAGGGTCAAAGATTCCCCCCCCCCCCCCCCCCGTCTCGTTTTGAAACTTTCAGGTAATTTTTGATGAACTCACAATCGCCCCTGATTTTATTTTCCCACTGTCACACAGTGGGACCAAATTCTGAAAAGCTGGCCAAAACCTCAAAAATGAAAATTTTATTCGGGAAATTTTGGCTTGTGGGATGGACAGAGGTATAACTGCTGCGTTAAATTTCAAAAGGAGAAGGTTCTATCCTCATATTTACGCTTGTGCCCTTCTGTTGAAAGATAGCTTTCATGCAGAGCGCACGCGTGTCGCTAGAACGTAACGAAAATAAGGCTATATTATATACAGTCGAGTCCCGACTTACGCGAGGGATGCGTTCCAAGACACCTCGCGTAAGTCGAAATTTCGCGTTGTGGAACAAGGTATGTTTAGTCATTTTTTGTAAGCATACCCAATTTTTTTAGACGTTTGTAAACACCCCTCATACTGTTTCAAACCATTTATTAACTATATTGCAGTATCTTTTACAAAGAACCGACTTTTTCTGTATTTTAGAAAAAGCGTTATTATTTGACATAAAATTCTGTAATTTAGCACAAAATCGGTGATTAATGGGGGCGAGAAACTTAAAATAAAGCAGTATAGTACTTACAGTATGTACACTACAGCATTATTATAGCACTTAACAATATCGATATAGTAAATATATTTATAATTTAAAAAATGAGGAAGGTTAATGCAGCGCGATCAGACTGTTATCAACGTTCAACGTATTTTATCAACGTTCACACGTAAAATGAAAAAAAAAGTTAAGAATCGGAGTGGTTATTTGTATAAACTAAAGCAAAACAATGTTTAGACTAATACAGTGGGTGAACTTCCGCTTTCTGTGATGCTAAAGGAATAAAAGTCCATTCACAAAACCAATATTTAGTGCCAACGAAGCCCAGTCTAACGCTCCGCCGCTCTTTTCCAAAAAATTTCATGTTGCAGGCGAGTAATTTGTGTCCGCACTAAAAAAAATCATTACTCATGAAAAACTCGCGTTATAGCCATTTCGCGTAAGTCGGATCGCGTTGTAGCGGGATCCGACTGTAGTCTATAATTTTAAAGTGAAGAGTTCAAATTTTAATCTACAAAATAGAAACGATTTCTGCGAGTATGTAAAAAATGTTTTTACATTGAAATGATAGAAATTTCATTTGTATCCTGTTAAAATAAATCAAAGTTCTTTGCCCAAACAAAAGCGAAATAATGGTAGAGATTGCGATTTTCAGCTAGATGAAAAGTTATATATAACGCCATATAACGCTAAGATTCAAGTTTAGGGCTTTAGTTCATTCCCTTATCTTACGAAATTCGTAAACATTAACTGCCATTAGCTGCCTAACGTGCTTAGCTGCGAGGTAACATAAGCCCACTATATTATTTTTTCAGTATCACGTGACAATGCAGCTGTCAGAGCAGATGTGATTTGAAGTCATTTCCTTTGTCAAAATGTTATTTTCTTTTCTAATGATTTTAAAGTGTCAACTTATTTGGTTTTGCAAACTTCCGAACGAGAGTACATTCAAAACAAGAAAATTAGAGAATCATTTATAACGAAACTTTTTGGAACATTAGCGGGTGAACTGTTAAGAATAGATGAAGAAACTCGGCTGTATCTGCTGGGGGTGATAACAGGAGTGGACGAATGTTTAATTAAGCGCTTTTACGTGATTCTGCAGCAAGGACGGATACAAGGGAGGGGCGATGGGGGCGATCGCCCCTCCCTTGAGAGAGCCTGCACCAGAAATTTTTCCGAATTGAATCTCTAAAACGCAAGTGTAGGCCGTGTTTTATGACGTTAGAAATAATGCTCAAATCTTCCGCCCGAAAACTTTTCGTAATTTAAAGTTTTAAAATGGCAATTTTAAACGATTTTTGGCTATGTAAGAAGGAAGCATTTGGAGACATTCCCTCGGGCATTTCACAAAATTTAAGTCTTAAAGACGCGATTTTAGATATCTCTGGTAGTGTTAGGTGAAATAATGGGTTCAGTAACTTTCCTCAGGTAATTTTTCGAAACTGAAGTTTCAAAAAACTCAGTTTTAGAATACCTCTTTCGATGGAAAAGGTAAGCAGGTGGATTTGTCCACCTCCTTGGCTAAGTCTTTATGTTTTAGATGTTTTAGATAGAAATGTTAATGCAGACCCCCCTCCCGTCCCTAAACATGTGTAATTAGATACGTAGTAAAGAAAAAGAAAAAAAAATCAACCGCCCCCTCCTTGAAACATTTCTGGATCCGCCCTTGTTCTGCAGGTTGTTTCAAGTGGCCATGAGATAGATTGTGAAAAGTTTCAAGCATACACGGTAGAAACTGCAAGGAAATTTGTCGAATTATATCCGTGGTATTGCAGGCCTATTTCTGTGCACAAATTATTAATTCACGGTCCACAAATAATAGCACATGCATTACTACCAACTGGTCAATTGTCCGAAGACGCGAAAGAAAGCAGAAACAAAGATATCAAAAGATATCGCGAAGATTTTTCACGAAAATGTTCGAGAGCGAAAACTATGGAAGATATTTTCAATCGGCTCATAATATCTTCTGATCCGTATACAGTGAAACCTGTGTAAGTTGACCACTTGCGGTGTAGTACTTTGGTGGTCAACTTGGACAATTGGTCAACTTATAGAGGGTAGTAACGAAAACTTTTTTTTTCTCATTTATTGTCCCATGCATTCATTTTTTAACTAATTGGAATACTTTAAACTCACTTTCATTGTTTAACATTCCTTTAAAACAATAAGTAAAAATGTTTTCAAATATTTTCAGAGATTATTTACCAGAATGACGCGTAAATTATCATACAAATTTAAAATTTCTGTAAATCGATCGAAGGAAAAAAAAAATGCCTCATTGCTTATGGAAAACTACTTACTTGACATTAACAATTCCTAAAAATTCATAACAAGTCAAAAGTTACTTAAATTCTTCATTTGATTTTTTCTTGTACATTTGTAACAATGGTAATCTACTTTTCAACAAAATAACTATTTAATGAAGTTTGGCGTATTTTCTAGGACTATCATAAGCCCAAAGTTTTTCGATAGAAACATAAATATTCATTGTTTTTTTATGTTTATTTTATTTTTTTAAATGTCTCGTTGCTTATTTGATGCATAACTGATTAAACTTTTAGTACAATCTAATGCTTTTGCCAAGTGGTCGACTTACAAAGGGTTTTTTACAGTACGCGTAACCAAAGCTGGTGTACATTAGTGGTCAAGATAGAGAGGTGGTCAAGTTACAGAGGTTTTTCTTCATTATATAAGATAGGACTAATTCCGTTCCGGACAAAAGCGGTCAACTTAGACAGGTGGTCAACTTACAAAGGTGGTCAACTTTACAGGTTTTACTGTATTTCCAGTATTAGAAAATTGCCACAAAAAAAAAAAAAAAAAAAAGGAAATCCCAGGAAGCTGTAGAATTATTACTTTCTCCTACAGTAACCATTGCAACAAGAACGCGAACGGAAAGTAGCTCTACATTGGACACCGATTCGGAAACAGATTCTGATTTTACTTATTGATTCATAAAACGTATTTTATTACCTAGAATAATAGTGGATTATTGTATTCTTTGATCTCATTCTTTTTTTCTTTCTTTATTACTTCTTTCTTTAAATATTTTTAATTCCTTAATTTCAAAATACTTTTACATATTTAATAAAATCTTTTCCTTTTGCATCAGATATTGATTTTTTAATCAGCGACTTCGAAAATCACCATATATTAATTTTTATAAAATTTTTACTTATTTTTTACATTTGCGTTCACCGTATTGGATCTGCTATTTAGTTTACAGTAATTTTGACTTCAGATTTATAATCAGCGACCTCAAAAAACCCTATATACCAATTTTGGCACAAATCTAAGTTTATTTGAATTTTTGGCCAGCCTTTCGGGATTTGGCCCCACTGTGCGCCACCCTCTGCAGCATCACCGTCGACCGGCTCCTCACGATGCTGCTCCTATAGCGAAAGCCGTCTCCAGGTTGCATCCATGTCCTACACACACGCGCATACACACACACACACACACACACCACCACATACACACACATACACCTACACACACGCGCATACATACACAACTACACACACGCATACATACACAACTACACACACGCATACACACACACAAACACTTACACACACATACAGTTACACACACGCGCAAGCATACACAACTACACACACACATACACACACGCACAAACACATACACACACATACATCTACACGCACGCGCAAACCATACACAACTACACCTACACACATACATCTACACACACGCGCAAACATACACAACTACACACACACACACAAACACATACACACACATACACCTACACACACGTGCATACACACACGCACACCTACACACATACATCTACACACACGCGCAAACATACACAACTACACACACACTTACACACAAACACATACACCTACACACACGCGCAAGCATACACAACTACACACAAACATACACACACACACAAACACATACACACACATACATCTACACGCACGCGCAAACATACACAACTACACCTACACACATACATCTACACACACGCGCAAACATACACAACTACACACACACACACAAACACATACACACACATACACCTACACACACGTACATACACACACGCACACCTACACACATACATCTACACACATGCGCAATCATACACAGCTACACACACACTTACACACAAACACATACACACACATACACCTACACACATACATCTACACACACGCGCAAACATACACAACTACACACACACACATACACACACAAACAAACACGTACACACACATACACCTACATACACATACACCTACATACACATACACAAACACATACACACACGCATACTGCCGTGTGCAGGTAAACGTCAGTATCTGCAGAAATGAGTTTTCGAGATATTTAAAGAAATATGTGGTGAATTCAATACTAACAATAGGAAAATGTTCGAATTAGACGTTTTTCTCGTGCCTTTTTTTCAGCGGAAACCAAATAAGCGAGCTTCTACAATAAAAATAATGTACAATATATGACAAAAATGCAAAAAAAATGAAAAATGAAAAATGAAAAATTTGCAGTTACTGCCCTTTACATGCACACGGCAGCATACATACAGACACCTACACATACACACACAAAAACACATACACACAACTACCCACACATTCATGCCTGCACACAGACACAAACACACATGCCTACACACGCATACACATACCCCCTACACACAAACACACATACCCCCCACACACAAACATACACGTCTACATACACACACTCGTGATTGCGAAAAAAATAATTTAAGTTCAAGATAAAAAAAAATTTATCGTTTCATCATTTTTGAGGTACTGTAACCTCATTACTTATAAATTGCTATATTAATGTCAAATTGCTAAATTTATTGCCTGTCATTTTAAGAGAGAAATTTCTATTTATAAGTTATTATAAATAATCACTAGTTATTTCAAACTTATATTGCACATAAAAGGATTCTCGTAGAATCACGAATAACGAAAAACTATGAATAGATAACACTTTGACGTTCAATCTAGGTTTATTCCTCGTTAGCGTCAACCGGAAAAAATAATTTCTCAGGCATCATTCCATGTCTTTTTCTTTCTATAAGCAAAACTCTGACTGCGAGGTTGAGTCGTAAAAATTTAAATATACTCCGTGTTGCTTAATGGTATGTTTAAGTGCGTTCTCGTAGTAGTTACTACACGTCTTGTATCGATTTTAATGCGAGAATCTAAATCCGATTGTTATTCAAGGAAACATTATTGTACATTATATCAGCCATCTTCAAGCAAAACAAGAACTACATTAATACTAGTACTTAAAATACACCGCCAGCTCATCCGAGGACTGCAGTTTCGTGCTTTTTAGCACTCATCAGCCCGGAATAGGAATCACATGAGCTGGAGGCGAAAAATCTCTTAAGGGAGCCAAGAGAGCCAAACAAACTGGTAGCTAATGCAGAATTAGCAAACCAGATGAGCGACCGCAGCAATGGTGCGGTTCAACTCAAAGATTGATGGCAAAGCTAAGCTATTTTGTAGTAAGTTACCAACTAAAGCCAGGGCTAAGGCACAAATACTTAAAATACACCGCCAGCTGAGGCTTAGAACTTAGAATTATTAGTATGTCATATTTAAAAAATAAAAAACCCGACTACGTAAAAACCCAAAAAACTAAAAAGAAAAATGTATAAGCCCAGTAGTTTAGATTGTTATTAAGTACTACTGAATAACTACACCGTTAAAATAGTTTTATTACTGTACACAGATAAGTCAAATCATCAATTCAAAAGCAGAATAGAAGGATCAACAGTCGGGGCCCATTCTTTTCTGATTCAAAAAACCCCGTAAAATTTCAATGGGCCCCGACTGTTGATCCTTCTATTCCGCTTTAAAATTTATGATTTATCTTATCATAAGTAGTCTGTACAATATATTGTAACGGCTTCGGTGCGACTTCCACTTTCTTGAAATGAAGACACAGTTCTTGATAAAAACACAGGAGCTTTATTTACACTATGTACAGGAGAAATCGTTAACAACTGCTAAATTATTCATCAGCAATTAAGCAAATATCACTCAACACCGTAAACTTAACGGTTACACACGTATTTACTTCCAAATACGAAAACAACACAGCGAAATGCCTCGCTATAAACAGAGCAAATACGCTCTCCGTTTGAAATCTCAATCGAAACTCTCTCTTTATCCAGCGTAACGGTTTATATACACACCGAAAGAAATCTCTCGAATATTCCACACGCTTCTGGAAAATAGTAGACCGTTATCAAATTTTATCAATGAACAAAAAAAGAAATAGGGGGGTCGTATACTTTAGCTATATGTTAAGGGGTTGTATATTCATTACGGGAAACTATTTACAGGTTACGTTACTACAATAATTACTATTTGCAGAATTCGTAACAATATTGATATTATTAGCATACTTTATACGATGTTGAACCCGAACCTGCTGGACTCTGTTGACGTAGTTAGTATGTGGTGAACTGATGAACAAGAGCGGTGAGCAAGGTTGTAGCACCGGTGCAAATGGAGTTAAAAGACGTTTTTTTTTTTTTTTTTTTTTTTTTTTGTATTAACGGTTAAGCATACTTTTTAGTATTATTATTACATTTAAAGCATTAAGGGGATCCTTGACACATTTTTAAAATTTTTTTGTTATATACTTTAGAGTTTTAAAATTTTTTGCACTGATTCACCATTTATTTAATAAGCAAAATCATAACATAAATATGAGAAAAAAAAATTTTATTTAAATTTAATTAGTTTTTTTTTAAAAATGGGGTTGCTTTCCATTGCTATAACTCAAAATATTCTTGATCAATTTTCAATAATTTTTAAAGGAATTAGCCAACAATTATCTAAGCTTTAATTTTTATTCGGCGATTTTAAAAATATTGATTTAATAAAAAAAAAAAAAATATTTGAAGAAAAATTTCGAAAAATTCGAAGATACTTTTTTTTAATCATAATTTTTGCAGTAAACGTTTTTTTTCAAATTCGCCGAATAAAATTTAAAGTTAACTGTTTGAAAAAGATATGCTCCAAGTTTCATTGCTTTATCTTTATCGGTTCCTGACTTATAAGAGTTTGAATGCAAGAAATCGGGAAAAATGGCATCATGGAGAAAAACGCGTTTAAAGTTTTAAAGTTAAGTACACATCAGTTAGGTGCATGCAACAAATATAATTATATCTTTTTTTCTTTTTAAGATAGAAACAAGATTCAAACGTCCTCTTAAGCAGAAAAACACGGAATAATTTTTCACATTATAAAAAAAATTGCAAAATTTGACGATTTTTGTGTCCCGGACCCTCTTAATAATGCATTGATTGCAATGAATGAACTGTTCCGCGGTGACTTCCAGGGTAGGTTTTCCAGAACCATAGTTAATAATGAAAATCCTAATACGCCATAAAAATACAACTCATATGAAAAATGAACACATTTAAACTAGGCTAACAGTGGTTTGTTCACTAACTTCAAAAGTTCATTTTTATTAGTAAACTTGTTTCAGAAATTTGGTGATAACATTTTTATTACTAATTGAATTTCAAATAGAATTTTACTTCCATAACTAAAAATAATAATGTAAGAAAAGAAGACCAGACAAGAGCTCTGAAAAATATGCAGAACAATGAATAAATAAATTTAAAGGAAAAAGTAAAAATATATTAGAAAATAAAATAGATTTAACTGTATCATTTTTTTTTTTTTTTGCGCGCGCACCGGGAAAGGGGGGGGGGCACGAAGTTCGTAATTTTTTCGGAGGGTGAAGTTTGAAAAACCTATGATTGAGAGGATTAGTACCGTGAATACTTCTGCCCACATTTTAGAACTGCTTTCATCTTTTCAAAATAGTTTTGTTACTACTACTATTAATATAAGCTAACCTTTTTACTCGGCCAGAGTATTTGTCATTTAATTTTTGATAGCTATTTTTAAAGACCCGCCCCCACCCCTTTAAAACCCTTAAAAATTGTTACCCTTTACAATTTAAAACCCTACTAACATTTTTAAATTGTTCTTTATTTGAGCCAATGTAAACTTTTGCATTGGGGTAAATTAAACTTAACTTTGGGTTTCAGAAACTTTCCTTGCTTGCCAACTTCAACCACTATCGGAGCATCTGCTGAAAAACAATCCGAGCAAATTATTATTCTTTTATAAAAAGTAAGTGATTAATTTAACTATAATTATTTTTAAATCTTTCACATGTAAATTTTGTTTACAAGTCGAATTTCATTGGAATCCTTATTTTTTTCCCTTAGCTTCGAACATTCTGCAAAAAATAGTTGTTTAATTTTTGTAACTTATTGTAACGGATCCGGCGCGACTTCCAACTTTCTTGAAAGGACGACACAGTTCTTGATTAAAAACACAGAGAATTTATTTACACTATGTACAGGAAAGAGCGTCAACAACTGCTAAATTAATCATCAGCCATTAAGCAAATATCACAACACACCGTAAACTCGACGGTTACACACGTATTTACTTCCAAATACGAAAAACAACACAGCGAAATGCCTCGCAATAAACAGAGCTAATACACTCTCAGTTCGAATTCTCAATCGAAACTAAACTTTTTATCACGCGGGACGCTTTTATAAACATCGAAAGAAATCTCTCAAATATTCCTCAAGATTCCAAACGCTTCTCGAAAATAGTAGACCGTTATCAAATTTTATCAATGAAAAAAAAAAAAAAAAGAAATAGGGGGATCGTATACTTTAGCCATATGTATAGGGGTTGTATATTCATTACGGGAAACTATTTACAGGTTACGTTATTACAATAATTACTATTTACAGAATTTGTAACATTATTATCAATGACTATTTCGCAGATATATTTTCGATTATGTATCTTTGTGCAATTTTCATTTCTGATCTGAATTCAAATTTGTTGCAACATTTATTTTCCTCAAAGTGGGTGTTTTAGTTATTCTTGTTTTCGACTAAGAACTTTAAGTTGCAATAGAATTGAATTTCGCTGAATCTCAGCTTTTGATATATTTAAATTGAATATACTTTTAATAAAGTAGACGGCTCACATAATGATTCTATTATTACAAAAATAGATCTCCAAATTTTTTATTAAAATGTGTTGCTGCTGTAATATGGTACATACTGTACAGAAATGAGCAAATTAGTATTCATGAATATTAAGACAGAAAGTGAATCTAATTATTTAAATAATTATTCAATTTAAAATATTCATGACAAAGAATCAGTTTTATCAACAGAAAGGTCTCAATCAAAATAGTACCTAAAAAATTTATGGCGTTGAAAATAGTCAAGATTATGAAAACAAAATTCGTTGTACAAACACATTCAATTTGTTCTATTCTAAAGCAACATTTGCTGTAGTTAAAGATATTATGTCTGACTGTGCTTTGTTTTTTCTTCTTTTTTTTTATTCATCAGCAACTTGAAATAAAATGTTAGGTTATGTTTTCGGTTTTTAAAAATAGAATGCTATTGCTTGTTTATTCTATCGCAGCAAAACAAAATGGCGAGCTGCTACCAGCTGTTGATTGCCATCACCTGGTGCTTGAAAGTTTTCCGCGTTTAATAATCCCGCACAGATTTAACAAATAAAATAGACTGGCAAAAATCAACTAATTGAATTGAAAACGGATGGGGAAAGAAAAATAATCTTTACTAATAATAAAGCTGAAAGTCTCTCTGTCCGGAGGATGTCTGGATGTCTGGATGTCTGTAGGATGTCTGTGACGCGCATAGCGCCTAAACCGTTCGGCCGATTTTCATGAAATTTGGCACAAAGTTAGTATGTAGCATGGGGGTGTGCACCTCGAAGCGATTTTTCGAAAATTCGATGTGGTTCTTTTTTTATTCCAATTTTAAGAAAAAAACTATCATAAATTACGAAATTATCATAACGTGGAACCGTAACATGGGCACAAGCCAATTGGCGAGATACGAAATGATCATAACGTGGAACTGTAACGTCGGTACAAGCCAATTGGCGAGAAAATTCACCATACATTATTTGTAAATATACAAGCGAACCAAAAGACCTTTAATTTTTCTATTACGGGCGAAGCCGTGCGGGTGCCACTAGTATTAAATAGAAGTGTTGGCTTAAGGAGTTAAAATTATCTCCCAGTGTTTTTTGTATTAAGAAAAATATTCGTCCTGTAACGAATTGTTTGAACACAGATTTTTTTTTAGTCTTATTTCGAGTTTTAGATTCGGCTTTTTAATTTTTACTGTCTCTTTGACGAAAAAAAACAGCCTTGCTCTTGCATCAATCGGCATACGATAAGTGGAATTAAATTGTATTAAATTATGAGTAGAGTATGTTTTGTGTCATTTTTAAATAGGATCGAATTTATGTCGAATCAAGGGGCAAAAAAATTCTCAACCTGACCTTTTCATATTTTCATGAAACTTTCAAAAATTTTCTCTTCCGCTTCTTAAATTTGTAAATAATTTTGAAAAAAAAATCAATCATTCATTCTTTATGATTTTGAAATTCGTTAAAAAGCATTTGTTTTGCTGGTCGGCAGTGCTTTCTAATGTTTAACTGCACTTCTATGAGAACTTCAGTCTTGTAAAATAGTAACTCCTTTTCAAATACAATTACGTGCTCTTTAATTCGATATGTAAATTGAAAACCTTTTAAAAATATGTTTCTCACGAAATTTCAAAAATACTTGAGATAGTGTCTTTCATCTCAAAAAATGAGTGCTAATCAGGGGTGTTTGTGATCCCGAATTTCCGAAAATTTTGGGCTGACGAAATCTAAAACTAAAAAAGTATTTTAGAAAAACTTTTAAAGTGGTACTTTTCAAATGTAAGGGGGGCAACTTCCATAAACTTCACTGTCTATAGAAAAAAAATACTTGAGTTCCCCCCCCCCCTGGTGCTATCCCTTAATGGTTCCACTCTGATAGTATTTTTTTTTTTTTTTTTTTTTTTTTCAAAATCTCTAAAAGACAATATCTCAAAAATTGAGAAATTTGTTTTCTAAATATTAAATTATGTGAAAAAAAATAAAATAAAATCGAAGAGTATTTAAGTTACTGATCAAAGTGCATGTAATTTTCAGCTATTACACAATCCTGATACTCCCATAGCTTTGAGATCTCATTTCAAAGCACTGCAGGAAGGCATATTAACAAACATTAATTACTCATTAGTTGTGTCGCCTGGCTTTGCACGGTCTACCTCGAAAATAAAAGTTATGTCAATTGACCCGTGTTGAGCAATCACTCTTGCACAAAAAAATAAAAAATCAGTAACATTTTGCGGCAGATTCCGGGAAAATAACCAAAAAGGAAACATTTTAAATCTCCCGATCACAGGAAAACCCTCAAAGCAAAATCCAGAATTTTATTTGTTCATGTTTGAGAAAAAAAAATGCAACGGATTTTTCTTCTCAATGATTTTCTGCTCGCTACGAATTTCAATAAAAGCATTGTTAAGGAAAGTTGATGAAGCACTGAGAATTTGAATGGAGGAAAACCCTCGAAAAATAGGGATTTTATGTCGAAATCTAAATATTTTAATTAGTAGTTTTCAATTGATATCTCCGCTAATTATTATCGGGGGATTATTTTGAATAGCCAAACATAAATACGGGAAAATTACGAATACATCGATACCTGGTTCGATGGTCAGTTTACTGGCGTTCGGGAGATGTAACTTGGACAGAGATAGATAGATTAATGCATAGGATAGATAGGTAAATACGCTCAGTTTTTAATTACGTGAGATGAATTATGAAAGAATAGTTTTTAAAAAAAAAACATATGCATCTTAATGATATAAAAGAGCAAAGCTTCTGAAAGTTTTATGTTAGTCTGAAATGGTCTGGTTGAGTGCCTAGTTAATTTAACAAGAAGTGACCCAATACGAAAAAGAACACAAAGAAATTAAAACAGTAACAAATGAAATAAGCTTATTAATATGTTTTGAATTATATTGTCTACAACTCCTTGACATTAAAGTCAATGACAAATCCTTGCATCTTTCGAATTGTAAACAAAATAAAATAGTTGAAGGAAGTACATGTATTGTAAAATAAATAACAGGTAAAAGCCTCTAAGCAGTCAAGAATACGCTTGTTATAAGTCGTCACTTAATTATAAATTTATTGGAAGACAAGGGTGTTAAATTACATACTATAGCATGAATTTGAAAAAAAAAAAAAAGAAACAACTAAAATTAGACATGTGGCAGAGATCTGACGAAAACTGAAATTGTAAGTATAAAACCCCCTTATGGGGTACACCCTTAATTTTTTCGAATTCTTTTACCTATGAAAGCAGAATATTCAGTATTGTTTTGTTAACACCAAAATGAAACGTCATCCTACCACTTTAACATAACGTAATAGTCCACGTTAAAAATTGGTGCAAAAGTGGTGGTACAACACCAGATTTCGACGTACTATACGACATCGATCGACGAGACACATAGACGCTTTTTAGGCCGTTCTGAGTGAACGTAATTTGAACGTGTCGGCTGGTGTGCTCTGAACGTGTTATAGAACGAGCTTTGAACTCCTTTCTGCTGCTTGGGTAGCCAGTTTCATAAAACTTTCACCAGAAAAACACGTTTTATATGAAGTTGGAGTCACATATACAGATGGGGGACAAAATAATATGAACACCTATGAAAAAGTATGCCGTATTTTACACCTATGGTACAGCCACGCCATCTGCAACAGAAGTCTGCCACCTGGTGAGCGTGAAGAGGAACCTATTAGTGTCTCAATAGTAGTCACAAATGTTGCGTGCTTGGTTCTAAATTTCTGTAATAAGTTGAGATGTCAGACCTTACAGAGTTCCAAAGAGGAATGATTGTTGGGGCGCGTTTAAGTGGAGCATCGGTAACGGAAACAGCAAAGCTTTTGGGGCGTGTAAGAGGTACGGTGTCAGAGGTTACGACAGCATACACGAAAGAAGGTAAGACGACGTCTTCAAAGCACCACAGTGGCCGAAAGTCAAAGCTTGCTGATAGGGATAGAAGAGCTTTGAAGCGCATAGTAGCCCGAAAGCGCAAGCAATCCTTATCCAAAATAACATCTGAAATGAACAGTCATCTCCAGGACCCCGTTTCAACAAAAACTGTCAAAAGGGAACTTCATGCTGCGAACATTTATGGCAGAGTGGCAATTCGAAAACCCTTGGTGACAGCAACTAATGCTTTCAAGCGACGCCAATGGTGCAGAGACCACAAAGTTTGGTCCCCACAGATGTGACAACAAGTAATATGGTCAGATGACTCATCATTTACCCTATTTCAGACTACCGGACGTGTTTATGTCTGGCGAATGCCCTCAGAAGCCTTTAATCCTGAATGCCTCTTGCCGACTGTGAAGCATGGGGGTGGCTCAATTATGGTATGGGGTGCGATATTTTGGCGTGGTCTTGGGCCACTTGTTATTCTGCATGGGCGTGTCAAATCTAATCACTATCTGAGCATTCTAGAGGATCATGTCCATCCGTTTGTCCAGACTGTGTTCCCTGGAGAGCGACCGCTCTTTCAAGACGACAACGCCTCCATACACAGTGCCAGATGTGTCCAAGAATAGTTCGAAGAGCATAACGGTGAAGTTGAACATCTCGCCTGGCCCCCTCAGTCTTCGGACTTAAATATTATTGAACATTTATGGGGATATTTAGACTCCAAACTTCGTTCCCGATTTCCACCTCCATCCGGACTTTCGGAATTAGAGACCATTCTGCAGGAGGAATGGCTTAATATTCCTTTAAATGTTGTCCATGACCTTTATGCACCTATCCCCCGTCGCATTCAATCTGTTCTTCAATCAAAGGGTGGTCCAACCCCCTATTAATAAAGATTTTTCCTTATTTCACAGGTGTTCATATTATTTTGTCTCACATCTGTATTATTTTGTGTTAAGGAAGATTTGTAAAAAAAAATGTGTGTAAAGCTAGTTATTTTCTCACAAATTGAAGACAAAGAACATTCATCTTTTTTTTAGGTTTGGAGGTTGAATATTATTGCTAGAACTCCATTAGTAGGACAAAGAGTCCTCCATTATCGTCTACTTCCAAAACTTGTTGATGCGTCCCATGCACTTAACATCAGAACCTTCATCTCTCACATTAACTGCTATCGCTGGGAAACTGATCTCATGCCATTCTACAGCAACAAAATCCCCTAAACAAATTTCACAAAATTTGTAAGAAGTATTTTTAAACTCGGCCAAATTGGGTCGTAGTATGCTAACGCTTAAAATATTAACTAATGTTTATCAAAAGGTACTTAACAAACTCATGGTGTAGAGTTTCCATATGTAAAAGTTTTAGAAGCTCGAAATACACGTGTTAGCACAAAGTGAACCACCAATTAAGGCCCCTATAGCGGAGGAGCCGACGCATCCGCCATTTTGGAGCAAACTTGATCCAGTGCTTCGTAGCGTTAGCATTGCTGCCGATGTTTACATTTCTTTAGCATGTGTTATATTGAGTCAAATGGGTGGTTGTTCGGCTGTTAATTATGTAAACAGCTCCAAAAAAGGATCTCGGCTCTTCGGATTTCCAGTAGATGCAGAAAGAAAAAAGAAATGGATAAATAATGGCACGCGAAGTGACTGGCAGCTTGGAAACGACGCCAACCGTTTCCAAAATTTCGCCAATGTTCACTTTCGCTCTCCGACTCTCTCGTTCCCTGTTTGGCGAAGGATTGCCAATAAAGGTAGCTTTCCCTGTTGTACTCTTGCTCCAAAATGGCGGATGCGTCGGCCTCTCCAGTTATAGGGGCTCTACCACCAATAATGCTCCACGTGGAGAGCTGTCAAACTGATTGGTCCTACATCACTGCGTGTTTGATGCTGTTCTCTATCGGACATTGTTGTTGTTGTTGTCGTGTGCTAACTAGGCTGTCCAATTTGGGGTGCCCGTTGCTTCACTTTTCCAACTGTACCATAACTTTGGTGTGAAGTCTGACTTCCACAGTACACACGCCATAAGGACCCGTTCTTAGGGTAGGCAACCTATTCACAGCACAACACATTCACACAAGGGAAGGACAAGGACAGGAGAGAGAAAGTACATCCATACCCGAGCCGGGATTCGAACCCGGGATCTCCTCATCGCAGTCAGCTGACCTCTAGACAGAGCGGACGAAGTCGGACAATGTTAAAACTATTTTAAAAACTGGGCGGTCATTCCAAGTTCGTCAGCTTGCGAGATCGAGATTCTCGCTCACGTGATCGGTTGTGACGTAGAAATGTCGCAAAGTAGTACTCTAATCTAGTAAGTTCGAGTAGATTAAAATGCTACTTTGCGACAATTCTACGTCACAACTGATCACGTGAGCGAAAATCTCGATCTCGCAAGCTGACGAGCTTGGAATGACCGCCCAATTCCTGAAGATGAGCATAGAGCGTTGTCTTTTTTTCGCAGTTGGGACAAAAGAAGGGCCTCAGGGCTAAAGTTGCCTGCATTAACGGAGTACATGGTTTGTTTTTATTAAAGTAGGATCATTATTAGTGCATTGGTCAGCCGTCTTACAGTAGAAATTATAAATGTATAACTCAAAGTTATTATTTCTTTTGTAATAAAGGGGTCCGGGACACATTTTGAAATCTTTTTTATTATATACTTTAGAGTTTCGAAATTTTTTGCACTGATTCACCATTTATTTAATAAGCAAAATCATAACATAAATATGAAAAATAAAATTATTTAAATTTAATTAGTTTTTAAAAAAAAATTGGGTTACTTTAAATTGCTATAACTCAAAATATTCTTGATCAATTTCCAATTTTTTTTTTGAATAAATTACGCACAAATGTCTAAGCTTTAATTTTTATTCGGCGATTTTAAAAATATTGATTCAATAAAAAATATTTAAAGAAAAATTTCGAAAAATTCGAAGATACTTTTTTTTAAAAAACCATAATTTTTGCAGTACATGTTTTTTTCGAATTCGCCGAAAAAAAATTAAAGTAAACTGTTTGAAAAAGATATGCTCCAAGTTTCATTACTTTATCTCTATCGGTTCCTGACTTATAAGAGTTTGAATGCAAGAAATCGGGAAAAATGGCATCATGGAGAAAAACGCGTTTAAAGTTTTAAAGTTAAGGACACATTAGTTAGGTGCATGCAACAAAAATAATTATATCTTTCGTTCTATTTAAGATAGAAACAAGATTCAAACGTCCTTTTAAGCAGAAAAAAACGGAGTAATTTTTCTAATGATAAAAAAATTTGCAAAATTTGACAATTTGTGTGTCCCGGACCCCCTTAATGTAGGATCATTATTAATGTATTGATCAGCCGTCTTACAGTGGAAGTTATAAATGTATAACTCAAAGTTATTATTTCTTTTGTATTAACGTTAAAAGAACGTGCTTTTTCAGTATGTATTCGATTTCAAGCATAATTAATACATCTGATCAAGAATGACACTGAAGAAATACCGCATATGGAGTAGGGTAGGTTTCAATATCGTGAAAAATACGCAATACGAGGCGAAGCAATTGAGATTTTCTTCAGAAAAAGGAAGTAGAGAGATTTTCAAATGATCAGGAAAGTGAATAGTGGCTTCGGTGCCAAAAATGCCTTAAATGGGCAATTGTAGAAAAAAGAATATCATTTGTTTCAAGCGAAAATTATTTATTTGTGAAATCTTTTCTAGTCTTACTTTTTTGGTGCCCCATAATAGGAGACATGCTACGTCAATAAACTTTTTCGAGTTTTTTTTTTTTTTTTTTTTGAGCAATCACGATTGCTTATTGCTTTTATTTGACTGTTTTTGGCGTGCTATCATTTTATTTTCCCACTGCCACCCTCTGCAGCATCACCGTCGACCGGCTCCTCACGATGCTGCTCCTAGAGCGAAAGCCGTCTCCAGGTTACATCCATGTCCTACACACACGCATACATACAGACACACACAAATACACCTACACACATACACCTACACATACAGACACCTACATATGCAGATACACAAAAACATACACACACACACACATCCACACATTCATGCCTGCACACAAACACAAACACATATGCCTACACACACATACACATACTCCCCCACACACACATTCATACACAACTACCCACACACTTATGCCAGCCCCCACACACAAACACACACGCCTACATACACACACTCGTGATTGCGAAAAACACAATTTGAATTCAAGATGCCAAAAATTCAAATTATTTTTTTTTTTCCTGAATGGTAATTCGTATAGCTAAAATGTTTGGTTCAAACTATGAAAATTCAAATCCCAGATTCCTGAATTTTATTTTAAGGCTCAATATTAATATTTTTTCTTAAGCTTGTTAGTTATAGAGACAAAAACAAAATAACCTAATACTCGATGGTCTTACCCCACATTCGTGAAGGTATGGATAGTGAATCCGCAAAATTTGAACACTATTTACTGATAATTACACTGTCTTTCCATTTACAATATTTTTTTTCTTTTAAAAACGTGGAGGTTGTTGCCACTCACTCGAAATCAACGACAGTGATGACTATTTTCTAAAAAGGCATCTGGTAGCCTTGACCATCATCGACTCTAACAACCCCAGAACGACGATAACTGCCTAATCTAACGAGAGATGGCACCACCAGCTATCTCAACCTCCACAATAGGGAAGTTTTCGATTTTTCAATTTTATATTTATATGATAGAGTAACATGTATGAACATCATAGGTGAAAAAAAAATCGCGATACGATAAGTCGTTTTTTTTAAATTAATTTTTAAAGTTCAAGCGCTTGTGACGTCAAATGGCATAGGAAGTAACGCCATGCGCTCTTCCGATAGGGGAGAAACCGAAGGACGTGCATGCGACTTCGAAGACGAAACGTAAAAGGCTATCTCCTCGCATTTAACTCCTCGCGTTTCTGGAACATTAAACCTCTCATACTTCTCGGAAATATTCGAATAGCATCATTGATGTTACTTGAGGAAGATTATTTAGATTGTGCTTTAACGAATCCGCCCTCCATAGTGTGTTCAAAAGGAATATTGAATTTCTAAAAAGTAAAAATATCAGCGCGCTCAAAATGTCCCTAGCGAAAACAAGGGATCTTCGGTGGAAGGCTGCCCTTAGTGCCCTGTGACGTAAGCTCGTGACGTTTCAGGAGAGCGCACTTTTGCGCGTGGATTTTAAAAAATTCATTAAAAATCAATCACGGTGTTATAAAATTCGGCGATGGTGAATTTTTTAGTTTTGAGGGTCAATTAACAATATCCAATAGCCAAAATATGAACATTTAACAGGTTGCAACTTCCCTATTTGGATATGAGATTGAAGGGGGACGAGCAATTTCCTGTACTGGAGGTAAACACGACTACAAGTCTCACAGCTTTAACTACCACGCACACAGCATGCACTTCGCCTATACTGCCGAGCTAAGCGGCTGTTGAGTTCAAAATGAAAAATTGCCGTTTAAAGTTGTGTGCCTTCATGTATTGATCCATATGCAACTGTTTCAGATTTTTTAAAAAAATATTTCCCTTTGACAAATGACCATAAAACATTGTATTTAGGGGAAATATGTCACAAAGAGCCACCAGGTAACCCTAACTCTATTTTGATAAAAAGTGCAGATACGACTTTTTTGCTCAGCACGGCAGTATACCAATATAAAAACCAGCACAAACTAAAAGATCCCTAACCAATTGAATTAAAACATTCAAAATATAGCATCTTATTTTTCCTATCAGAAATTAAATTTAGTTACATGTTTCACGACATCGAAAACGATAAGCTCATTACTAAAGTTTCGAAAAAAAAGTTAAGGAATCCAAAAGAAAAAAACTATTTTTTTTTTCATTCGGAGCACATTTAAAAGTGGGAAGGGGTGGGGGGTCAGAAAAAACCTTCTCAAATCACTGATCGCTATTTTATTTCCGAGCGAGAAAAAAAAAAAGGTGATAGAACAAAACAGATTTTTAAAGGGAATGATTACAAAACGCTTTTTGCAAAAGGAAGATTAACAACCTCAGGATAGAAATGGGATGCGTACAATTTCTTTTTCAAAACACTTATTCAATTGAAAGAATTAACACCATTTATTGTGAACTGAAGCAACATTTCTTCGCATTAAGAAGATTTTTTTCCTCACTTATAGGAAGAAAATATTGTGTTTCGGCTTTTTAATGCTACGTTGGTGGTTTTTATCTAGTTGGTTAATAATAAAATGAGTTTTCTATTTCCAATTTAAGCGTATCTTTTTGATATGAGTCGAACTTTCATCTCGTATTTTGGTGCATTTCCAGATTATTCTTACTTTAACTTTCAACTTTTCTTGCTGATAGTAGGAACAACTCATTAAATCAATTTCAAACTACAGCTGAAATTTCAAAGCATCTGGCAAATTTAGAACGAAACGTTGTGCGTATAAGATGAATTCCGAAACATCGGATGTATATTAGGGATTTCAAAAATAAGTGAACCACATTCATAAAAACGCTTATCAAACAAAAATACTACAACAAAAAAGATGAAAACAAAGAGCACAGTTGCATTATTTTTAAAATTTTCAAAAAATAATATAATATATAACGGGAAGTTATCCAAAACGGGGACGCCAACATATTTTGACCTGCCGAATAAAATATTTTTAAGTACGAAAAATGTCTAACTATTTTCTCTTTAAAATAGGCCTCAAACTTACAAAGAGAGCTGTTTAATTTAAAATAATAATAATAATTTGATGATGAGGCCGAAAAATATCATTCTGGAAAATGGACGAAGACGATTGGACAACCGGTCAGATAAAATGGTGTAACACATATAAAATAATGAATATTTAAATTATAATTTTCATAATTTATCAAAAACACTTATTTGGTGAAATTAAATGAAATAAAGCTGACAAACTAGAAATGCAACGAAAGTACAGTAGGCGCCGCTTAATGTGATCACGGTTAATGTTATCATTCGCTTAATGTTATCAGAATCACGAAGTCCCGGAACACTTGTATGTTAACACACGTTAAAAAAGTCGGATATTGTAATCAGCGCCTTCGTTTATTGTTATCACTTTTTCATAAACTTTCAATTTTTTCCCCGTTTTTGTTCCTCAATTAACAGAAATACATACGCAAACCCTGACTAGACTCACTTTCTGTGTAGGGTTTTGTGGTTTTCAATAGCAGTTCAAAATTTTTCTAGGAATAAAGCTACAGAAAGTTCGCTTCCCAGTGACCACAGACTCCCCCTAAGAAAACTTTCTTTTGCACCTAAAAAAATTCAGTCGCTGGACATGGCATTGATGTAGGACCTCCATTGTTGCCATAACTTTGTAAACTATTAAAGAATTGTGTCGAGATTGAAAACAAAGCGAAGTTAAATTAAAATTTAAACAACAAGCAAAACCATGCTGGAAAAGATAGAAAAGCTGAATGTGTTTTGAAACTGGTTTACGAATGTCAGGGAAAACTGTCATGTTTTACTTTCACCTATTACTATGTGATTAAAAATTACATAATTTAGCCTTAACTTTTTAAAATTCAGATATTTCCATTCTGTTAATTTAATAATTTATAATTTAAAACTGCGTTTAGTTGAGTCACTGTGATTTTAATTTGAGGTTGCCAAAATAAACGCATCTTAATTGGAATTGTGTCTCCTGGATTCTTTTCGGTTATTGTTATCAGTTGGTTATTGTTATCAAATTGTATTTGTCCCAAAGTGATCACATTAAGCGGCGACTACTGTATTTACTATTACTTTTAGCAGGTATTTGTTTCCTACAGAGAAAAAATTATTAAATCACAAAAGTCACATAAGCAATTTACATTGCATTTTTCTACACTAGAGGAGGTCTGTGTGTCCAATGTCGACGTAAGCTACACTGGCCTTGGTGGATGGTGACGTATTAATAATAATCATTACTGGCTCATTATAACTACAAAATTTAGGAGAATTATTTTCGAACTTGGATTGCATTTAAACTTCAGAAACGAACTAGAAAACATATCATAAAACTTTTGCGTATATTATAGCATTTGAGAATAAATCAGTTTCAAGTAGCGTTACGGTAAAACCCTGATTTTTTTTCCCCGAATTATTTTTTATTCCAGATGCATCACTATTGTCGCTGGTAAAACAATGATTTTTTTCCCCGAATTATTTTTTATTTCAGATGCATCACTATTGTCGCTGGTAAAACCCCGATTTTTTTCCCCGAATTATTTTTTATTCCAGATGCATCACTATTGTTGCGGTAAAACCCTGATTTTTTTTCCCCGAATTATTTTTTATTTCAGATGCATCACTATTGTCGCTGGTAAAACCCTGATTTTTTTTCCCGAATTATTTTTTATTCCAGATGCATCACTATTGTCGCTGGTAAAACCCTGATTTTTTTTCCCGAATTATTTTTTATTCCAGATGCATCACTATTGTCGCTGGTAAAACCCTGATTTTTTTCCCCGAATTATTTTTTATTCCAGATGCATCACTATTGTCGCTGGTAAAACCCTGATTTTTTCCCCCGAATTATTTTTTATTCCAGATGCATCATTATTGTCGCTGGTAAAACCCTGATTTTTTTTCCCGAATTATTTTTTATTCCAGATGCATCACTATTGTCGCTGGTAAAACCCTGATTTTTTTCCCCGAATTATTTTTTATTCCAGATGCATCATTATTGTCGCTGGTAAAACCCTGATTTTTTTTCCCGAATTATTTTTTATTCCAGATGCATCACTATTGTCGCTGGTAAAACCCTGATTTTTTTCCCCGAATTATTTTTTATTCCAGATGCATCACTATTGTCGCTGGTAAAACCCTGATTTTTTCCCCCGAATTATTTTTTATTCCAGATGCATCATTATTGTCGCTGGTAAAACCCTGATTTTTTTTCCCGAATTATTTTTTATTCCAGATGCATCACTATTGTCGCTGGTAAAACCCTGATTTTTTTCCCCGAATTATTTTTTATTCCAGATGCATCACTATTGTCGCTGGTAAAACCCTGATTTTTTCCCCCGAATTATTTTTTATTCCAGATGCATCATTATTGTCGCTGGTAAAACCCTGATTTTTTTTCCCGAATTATTTTTTATTCCAGATGCATCACTATTGTCGCTGGTAAAACCCTGATTTTTTCCCCGAATAATTTTTTATTCCAGATGCATCACTATTGTCGCTGGTAAAACCCTGATTTTTTTCCCCGAAATATTTTTTATTCCAGATGCATCACTACTGTCGCTGGTAAAACCCTGATTTTTTTTCCCGAATTATTTTTTATTCCAGATGCATCACTATTGTTGCCGGTAAAACCCTGATTTTTTTCCCCCGAATTATTTTTTATTCCAGATGCATCACTATTGTCGCCGGTAAAACCCTGATTTTTTTCCCCGAATTATTTTTTATTCCAGATGCATCACTATTGTCGCCAATGATATATTATGCCTAAGTATACCTATCTCCCAAGAGCTATATGACGCTCCCTCTCAAATATTAGGGAGTATTCTCACTAAATTCCCCCCTCCCTTTGAATGTGAGCTATCCGCCCCCCCAAAAAAGAATAAAATTCCCTTTAAATCAACCCTCTTAAACATTTCAAGGACGCAGTCTACACCATGGACCCCCCCCCCCCCGCCCCTCCTCGTGTTCACCCTTAGTGTTCGAGTGGACGCTGTAAAATCTTCAAAAAGCATTAATCCGCCAACAAAATACTACTTTTATTAATTAATTATCTTCTGAATTAACTCGATAAATGTGAGCTCAATAAATATTGCTTTACACCAGTCTGTTGAAATTTGAGTAGTAAAAATTTCACTGTAAAAAAAACCGATGTCATTTCTGAAGCAGAATCTTGTCCACAATAACTTTGCAACAGAATACGAGGGGGGACCCAAAAGAAACCGGACTAATGGTGTGATGCCAATCCTAGATGTAGTAGAGTGTTCTCCAGCTAGATGGTTCAAGTAGAGACCTTCACAAACCAGCTGTGCAAGTGGTGTTGATAACGTCTGATTGTAGTGTTGGTTTTCTCAGGTGTTGTTGCTTTCCGCTTGCGAATTCATTATGGCAAATTTGAAAGAACAAACTGTAAGCTTGAAATTTTGCTTCCTGCTTGAAGAATCGACAATAGAATAGCTTACCAAATGCTTCAACAAGCTTTCAAGGACAATGCTATGAGCCGTACACAAGTTTTCGAGTGGTTTGGGCGCTTTAAACGTGGTAGCACGAATGTTGAAGATCATGCTCGCTCTGAGCGCCCTTCAACGTCTCGAAATGATGAAAACGTTGAAAAAATCCGCCAAAACATCAACGAGACTCGTCGTTTGACGATTGACGAAACTTGAGAAGAAACAAGAGTGAGTTGGAGCTTGCAGAGGCGATCAGAAGAATGGTTCCTTCACCATGATAACAGTCCCGTACATTTAGCCTTCACTATTAACAGCTACTTGGCCTGTAAGGGGTGGCCAGTCGTTCCTCGACCCCCGTATTTGCCAAACCTAGCCCTCTGTGATCTTTTTCTGTTCATGAGGATGAAAAAAATTCTGAAATTGAAGCGTTTTGATGATGTAGAGGCTGTAAAAACTGCTTCGCAACGGGCACTGAACATGGTCAAAGCTAAAGAGTTCCAGGGGAGCTTCTAACAGTAGGAAAAAAAATTAACAAGTGTATTTCATCTAAGGGTGAACACTTTGAAAGAGACAAAAGAAATTTTGTGAATAAACTACTATATAAATATTTTAGAACAAAAATCCGGTAACTTTTGGGTCCCCCCTCGTATAGCTTCGTCAAAACTTTTTAAAAACCTAACTTTGTCAAAGCCTATTTTATGGGCTCGAATTCTTTCAGCTGGTTCTTTTTGACATTTCCTTTATTGGAGTCCCTGCAATAAGCTCATCCATTATCTGCCAAACATAAAAAGCAAGTCGACAAAAACAAACACTAAAGCTTTAGACTAGCGGTCACTAGTCGCCAACGGGCGATTATGTCATTGAAAATGGCTACCGAAGAATCAAGTGCCAGTCGCCAATAATGGCGACCATGTGATTCTTTTCTATTTGTTTAAAATAATATCGCGCTACGACAGTTCGCTTCGAATCCTGTCCTTGGTGTTATCCATCTCATTCACTAAGTGTGCGTACAATCTTTTTTATTTTTGTTGTTCTTTCAGAACGAATATTTTTAATAAATATTTTTAACGAAACGATGATTCCTGACGTTCTTACATCTACCTGTATTTTGAAATGGTCCGTTTTTACGGTCGCGGTTTTTTTTTTTTTTTTTTTTTTTTGAGCAATCACAATTGCTTATTGCTTTCATTTGACTGTTTTTGGCGTTCTTATGATTTTATTTTTTATTATTATATTGATTCATCGACCGGCTCCTCACGATGCTGCTCCTCTAGCGAAAGCCATCTCCAGGTTGCATCCATGTCCTACACACACGCGCATACAAACACAACTGCACACACACACACACAAACACATACACCTACACACACATACACCTACACACATACACAAACACATACTCATACACAAACACATACATACACGCATGCATACATACACACATAAAAAGATACACACACATACATTCAACTACTCACACATTCATACCTGCACACAGACACAAACACATATGCCTACACACAGACACAAACACATATGCCTACACACACATACACATACCCCTACACACAAACACACATTCCCCACACACAAACACACACGCCTACATACACACACTCGTGATTGCGAAAAACAATTTGAATTCAAGATGTCAAAATTCAAATTAATTTTTTTTTTTTAAAGTAAAATGTTCGTTTCTGCGTTCGTTTGCCCACATTTTAATTATTTTTAAAAATTTGTAAAATGTTACCTTTTGTTTAATACTTATATTTTTATGTTCAAAAATATACCAAGCGAAATTTGATTTGTTGTTATTGGCATTATGATCATTTGTTAATTTTGCTAATAGCAAACTTTTTTCGCTGTGTTAATACTTTTTTTTAATTGGTCTACCAAAAGTGTAAAAGTTTTCTGTGATTTTTTGTAGCCACTGGCTACTATTCAGAACCCTTAATCTAGATCTTCAACGAATACCCACACCAATAAAAGATTTAACGTAAATATTTAAACCTCATATCTAGTGAAAACATCGTCAGAAATTTGTCCATCACTGAGATCCAGAATTGATAGCTATAAGTATAAAGGATGATTAACTTTAGTTACCGAAACTTCAGAAGAACGCAGGATTCTGTTATGTTCATAAATACAGGGATGAATAACTTTTACTATTTCCGCTCATTGGTCGGCAGAACTAAGAACAGTCTAAAGCGTGATAAAAAAGTCCAAAATCCATGATTTTTTTATAGACTGGATTCAAAATATATGACACAGGAAACAAATTAGTTCCCAGTTTTAGACACGATCCTACATAACACTGAATTTATTATAGAAGAAAAGTACTTACACCGAAAAATTATGACCATTGAACGCCATTAATAAAGCAGGCTAGGACATCGCACTGGTGGTATTTCGACTCAAAGAAAAACGAGCTGATGTGTGCATCATATGACTTCCTTTTACTCCAATTTAATGTCATTTCCCCATTATTCGATATTTTAATGTGATTCAATTGTTTACTCTCTAAATATCACCAACAGTAGCCAAATTAAAACCAAACTTAAAAAAAAAAAAAAAAAAAAATCCGCCAAATTTGTAACTAAGTTGGCGACAAAACTTGGCGATCAAAAGACTGGCGATATATCGCCAAGTGTCCGACAAATTATTACACCACTTGAGTTTACATTGAAATTAACGATGATTTCCCCCCAAAAAGGGGCAAAAGACCCCCTTAGGAACATCCGAATGCAACCGAAAGTGAAGGTGCACAACTAGGCCCCACTAGGAGTCTTCGTACCAAATTTCAACTTTCTAGGACATACCGTTTCAGAGTTATGCGAGATACATACACACATACACACATACGCACCTACATACGTACATACGGACGTCACGAGAAATTTCGTTGTAATTAACCCGGTGGTGGTCAAAATGGATTTTTCGGGTGTCTGTACGTTCCTAGGCATATATCCACGTGTGATCGGGTCCGAAAAAAAAACTCAACATTCATTTGGGGGTGAGCAAAATGGAAATGAAGGCCGATTTTTGAGTGAAAATTTTTTCGCGAATACAGTACTTCCTTTTTTGAAAAAGGAAGTAAAAAACGAGCTGATGTGTGCATCATATGACTTCCTTTTACTCCAATTTGAAGATAATAGTGCCTCAGAGTGAGCAAAAAAACACTTTAAATACTTTGATTCCAAGTCTGTTGCGAACCGAAGCAAAGAAAACGTTTTATACAGAGAAATTTTCCCAATATTGGCAGTTTTAATGTGATTCAACGGTTAATTCTCTAAATATGGCCGAATTGAAACCAGATTTAAAAAAAAAAAAAAAACACCAAATTCGTCGCAAAGTTGGCGACAAAACTTGGCGACCAAAAGCTTGGCGACATATTGCCAAGTGTTTGCCAAATTATAGCACCGTTTGAGTTTACATTGAAATTAACAATGATTTTACCAAAAAAAAAATTTTGAAAAAAAAATAGAACCGACTTCAAAATTGCTCTAAAAAGTGAAAAATAATTTTATTTTTTAAACACCATCGATAATGCTTTTAAACATAATTTTTGAAGTTGGCGCAAAAACAAAACGTAAAATCCAGTGTAACCATGCTTCGTTCATATTTTTTTCAGAAAAGCATCCAAAGTTACGAACGAAACATTTATATCGTTATTCAAATATGTTGTCATCAATGCAGAATTTATGTGATAGTGAAGAAACTGGGCCTGGTTAAATTTATAGTTGTAGTTGAGTTATGACTGTGAATGATTTTATCGATCGTTTTTGCGCCAACTTCAAAAATTATGTTTAAAAGTATTATCGATGGTGTTTAAAGAATAAAATTATTTTTCACTTTTTAGAGCAATTTTGAAGTCGGTTCTATTTTTTTTTTCAAAATTTTTTTATTTCATTCTTTTTAGTGTAAATGTAGATATTTCAGTAAAAGTAAGAAGTTACCTAGTAAGAAGTGCGGCTCTATATCACTGTATTGCTTTAGAAAAGCCTTTATTCAAAATTATCATTACAATTACTATTAATGTTACAGTTATATCGCACCAAACTTTTATAACAATGAGTTTCCTATTGTCGCGTAGATGAAAATAGCGGAGACAATGTGAAAGCCAAATGAAGCGAATACTCGTTAGTCTCAACTCGAGATCTTTATTCAGAACCACGAATGAACGTTACATCTCCTTATATACAACTTGAAAAAATACAGAAATTAATAGAACATTCGAGAAAAGACGGGAAACAGTAGAAACGAAACTTTAGTAAAATTCACTTTGTCCTAGTCGGGATTTGAACCCAGGTTGCTCGTGTGGGAGATGAGAATTCTACCACTGAGCCACCGTTATCCACGAATTAAGAGCGAACTTCGCTACAATATGGTTTTAATCATTTAATAGGGAAATTTACTGTTTTTTGCCCATAACTTTTTTTCTAAAGAACAAATATGGTCAAACAAAGTAATGGGACCTAAGTTGAGCCATCTCCTATCCATTAAAAAAAGAATCATCAAAATCGGTTCACTAGGTGAGCCGCTATGAGTGGACAAACAAAAAAAAAACATACATACGGTATGAACTGATAACCGCCTCCTTTTTGAAGTCGGTTAAAAAAGGTGTAAAAGACCCCTTTGAAACATCCGAATGCAACCAAAAGAGAAGGTGCACAATAGACCCCACTTGCAGTCTATGCGCCAACAGGAGCAAGAGTGTAAAACCTGCTACTGGACAGGCTAGAAATAATTTTTCTCATTTCTTTTCAGCATAAATGCAGCGCTGACCCATTCCACCGACGAAATACAGAGCCGGGAACACCTTTACAAACAGAATTTAGTCTCACTTTTTTATGAAGGATGCCGAGAAGAACAAAAACGAAGAATAACAGAACCCCCAAATTAATAACAAAAACTAATATTAAATTAAAAATTAAAAAAACAAACAAACATGTCCCAGAGAGCCGACCTCATATTAAGATGAATTTCGCGGGTCAGAACACATATTTGTTAACAAATATGAACTGGCAGGAGGTAAAAATTTTAAATCATTGAGCTTTTTCTCCTTATCTTCCGACTATGAAATTGCTACTAATCACGCGTATAAAGGCTTAGAACTGCATTTAAAATTTACTTAACAAGATTATAGCTCCTACTATATAAGTTGGAAGTGTTAAATAAATATCAAACACAGAAAACTTCGTTCTTTAAATTATCGCCAACATTTTTAATGCACGGGTCAATTTTTACTACCATAATTGTGAAAAACGTTAAGTCGGTTTTTAATTAATATTTCCGGTACCTTTTGAACGATAAATGAACTATCAAAATCGGTTCATCTGTTTAGGAGTTACGATGCCACAAAAAGACACACTGATACACACTTTTAAAACTTATTTCCTCTTCCTTTTTGCAACGTGGTGGCGGGGGGGGTACAAATTGACTTCTGAAATGATACCTTATAATTCAAATAGGGAATAAAACCTAATTTAAACGGTATTTAAGAGTCTTTTATTCAAGTAATTAAAATTTTTAGAATAGAAATGATCCGTTTAAGATCCGTCAAAAAAGTAACGGATACGGATAAGGATCTTTATTTTCCTTCGGATATCCGCGGATACGGATACGGATACAGATCTTTATTTTCCCTCGGATATCCGCGGATTCGGATACGGATATCCGGAACATCCCTAGTTTTAACTATTAAAACTTTTACTAACGTTTGCTACAAAACTAAATATTTGCCTTCTAAATTTAAAACTAGCATTTTTATTCTTTAAAAAAGAAACTTTTGCGAATCAATGAATTGGACTTTTTTTCGAGCCCGCTTTACAGTTCCCTTCCCAACACCGATTTTCTAATTCTTTTCGATCCGGCACGGAACAGAAAGAGAAGGTCGTTAAACGAAACGGCGATCCGAGTGTTTTACTTCTCGAATAACCACACGTTTGTCCAATATTCCAACCGATAAGGGAATAAATGGAATTGGAATGCAGGACCGAATCACACACAATACGTGATGATGTTAGAATGTGTGAGAATATCTGCTAATGACCCTGGTCGCCGAGTCAAATAAAGAACACTTTGCTTCGATACATTTCAATGGATTTGGAATATTTTCTTAGCAATTAATTATGACGACGATAATTATCATTTCAACAAAAAGTTGAAATGCTTAAAAACCAGACTGTTGGATATTGGACAATTCCATTTATTAAAATAGGTCTCGTATTTTTAAGGATTTTAATTTTTTTTTTTTTTTTTTTGAGCAATCACGATTGCTTATTGTTCTCACTTGACTGTTTTTTGATGTCCTTTGATTTTATTTTCTCACCGCCACCCTCTGCACCATCACCGTCGACCGGGTCCTCACGATGCTGCTCCTATAGCGAAAGCCGTCTCCAGGTTGAATCCATGTCCTACACACACGCGCATACATACACAACTACACACACGCACGCATACATACATACAGACACCTACACATATACACACACACAAAAACATGCATACATACACACAACTACCCACACATTCATGCCTGCACCCAGACAAAAACACATATGCCTACACACACATACACATACCCTCCACACACACAATCATACACACAACTACCCACACACTTATGCCAGCACACAGACAGAAACACACATGCCTACACACACATACACATACCCTCTACACACAAACACACATACCCCCACACACAAACACACACACCTACATACACACACTCGTGATTGCGAAAAACATAATTTGAATTCAACATGTCAAAATTCAAATTTTTTTTTTTTTTTTTAATTTATACGAACTTTTACTCAGTTAAGGAAGAAGGGAAACAGAATTTCATGTTTCAATTTTTGATTCTTACCTTTATTTTGGATGAATTGAGACATAACATTTTGTGCATTTCTGAGAGTAACTCAGTATGAAAAGTTTGATACGTAACTGCTAACCCACCGAATCCTGAATTAAACACTAATTTAACAATGCGCGAAATTAGTCTTTAAAACTAAACCTACTCAGTTACGTTAGGTACTAGTTTATAGGAGGCACACACTTCAAAAGGTTGTTAAAAAATAAGAGATCGTATATTATTAGTTAGATATTTAAAATAATTCATCGGATAGTAATATAAATCAGTGTTTATTTTACAATTCGGTGTTTAGTTTAGTTGATTTTTGTAATGGAATTGTAAAATAAATTTCATTTCTATGTCTGGGTACGAAAGAGAATGTACACTGTTAAAAAAATTCCGGAAAATTTACGGTAATTATTACTGGCATCCATGTTGCCAGTAACTATTACTGTAAAAATCAAATGTTACTGTAAAATTTTACGGTTTCCTCGGTAGGCCACAGCAACCAATTGGCGCTGGGATCGCTTATTTCTCCGGTATAAATTACCGTAAAAATCAGTGATGCTGTAAATCCCCCATTTTACAGTAACAATTACCAGAAAATCTTCCTGAATTTTTAACAGTGTAAGTGTAATCAGTTATTTTTTGAATTTTAGTTCCTGGGTATTTTTTGAAGGCGGTTTTTTTTTTTTTTTAGTTAAAAGTAATTTATTTTTTGCTTTTTAGTGGTGTAAATAACACGGCGAGTATCTCGGAGACTTTCGACGACTGTGAGGAAAGGCTTTTTCAAATGCGTAACTATGTACAAAAAAAAATTGTTCATTTGTTCAACTTTATCAAAGTTTGCTTTCCGAAAGCAAATTCACGAGTCACTAAAAAAAAAACGAAATCGCTTTAAGTTTAAATTTGTAAAATTGTAAATTTTAGAATTGTAATATTGTAAATTTTAATTTATGTTTCGCATTTAGTGTCATGTAACTCGTGATAAAAGTCGCATGTTTCTTCCCTTTTCCTCACTATAGATGAAGATTAAAAATTCCACTAGAATGAATTTTATTTTTGCTTCAGAGAATCCTTAATTCAAAATTTTCATTATCATTACTCTTAATAATATATATTTTTAGTACTTTCTTTAACTATAGGTAAAGAAAGTATAAACCTTTGTTTTATGGCCTTTGTTTATCAATAGGTTTTATATTTAACCGTTTGTGAGGGAAATTGCATGAACTTTATTGTTTTACCCTTAACTTTTCCCTAAAGCACAAATAGGGTAAATCAAAGATTCAACTTCATCAAACCTGAACTTGATTAACATTATACCGCCGAGGAACTATGCTGTTTCAAACAAAAAAAGACTTTTCCTTATCGGTACAGGCAGGGGCGTGCACAGAAATTTTGGAGCCCATCACAAATGACTTTTCCGGGCCCCTCTCCATATTGTTTACCCCTATATTTCACCCTTAGTTATAAAAATATTGGGCCCCCTTCAGACTCGGACCCGGGCCAACAGGTGTCCTTCCCCCTCCCTGTGCACGCCCCTGGGTACAGGTGTCTTCGAGTATTTATGGAACATTGTACAAACAAAAAACAAATCCGACGAGTTCAGAACCTCCTCCTTTTTTTGAAGCCTGCTAATTAATATAATCCTAATTTCAAATTGAACTGGCGGCATCGTGAAATAGTAAATCTAGAATATTGGTCAAACTTCAGAAATCATACACAGTAATAATGTATATTATTAAAGAATATAAATTAAATCGAGGGTGTTCTGTATTCAATTCCCCCTCAGTTGAACACTAAATATATTTAAAAATTGGAATATTAAATAAAGAACTTCATATTTTAGCGCCGAAATAAAGTTATTTATTAGTAAATAAAAAATTAAGATAATTGATTCAACTATTAAAGTAGCAAAATATATTTAATTTACTGCTTTGCTACGCAGTAATAAATACATTAGTAACACCTATGATAAAAAATTACCATGCGGCGCAGCGTTGAGAAAATTAATCATCCATGTGCCGCGAAAATTAAATATCGTTCAAAAGCTTAGGTGTGAAAATACACCGATCACAGCATCACCACGTGATCATGACGGATGAAATTAAAAGTTTCTTGGATTTCTCCGGGACCCATTACAATGGGACCATCTGGGAAGTATACCCTTCCAAACAATTTTTTTTTTTTTTCAAATTGGTCCAGTAGTGTTGGAATAATTCAGAAATACACATAAAAAGCCGCAATACGAAATCATGACCTCCTTTTTTGAAGTCGGTTAAAAAGAATTTCATTGCATTTATTAGGGTAAATGTAATCTCTTTCTAAAATATTGTCATAGAAATCATAAAAATATTTTATTTCTTAGTTCGTGTAAAGTTATCTGTAGTATTTCTAATCTCATTTTCAACATTTTGAAAACTGAAAACATGCAATTTTTACTTCCTTTTACAACGAGCTGATGTGTGCATCACATGACTTCCTTTTACTCCAATTTAATGTCATTTTCTCATTATTGGCAGTTTTAATATGATTAAATAGTTTACTCTCTAAATATCACCAACAGTGGCCAAATTGAAACCAGATTAAAATTAAAAAAAAATCGTCGCCAAGTTGGCGAAAAAACTTGGCGACCAAAAGCTTGGCGATACGTCACCAAGTGTTTACCAAATTATAACACCACTTAAGTTTGCATTGATATTAACAATGATTTCCCCCCAAAAAGGTGCAAAAGACCCCCTTAGGAACATCCGAAGGCAACCAAAAGGGGAGGTGCACAACTAGACCCCACTACGAGTCTATGTACCAAATTTCAACTTTCTAGGACATACCATTTTTGAGTTATGCGAGATACATACGCACATACGCACATACGCACATACACACATACGCACATACATACAGACGTCACGAGAAAAGTCGTTGTAATTACCTCGGTGATGGTCAAAATGGATATTTCGCGTGTCTATACATTCTTAGGCACTTTTCCGCATGTGGTCGAATCGAAAAAAAAACTCAACATTCATTCGGGGGTGAGCAAAATGGAAATTAAGGCCGATTTTTGAGTGAAAATTTTTTCGCGAATACAATACTTCCTTTTTTGGAAAAGGAAGTAAAAAAGGAAGTAAAAATTGGAGGAAAAAATTTTCACTCAAAAATCGGCCTTAATTTCCATTTTGCTCACCCCCGAATGAATGTTGAGTTTATCTTTCAACCCGACCACACGTGGATATATGCCTAGGAAGGTACAGACACCCGAAATATCCATTTTGACGATCCCCGAGTTAATTACAACGAGTTTTCTCGTGACGTCTGTATGTAGGTATGTATGTCGCATAACTCAAGAACGGAATGTCCTAGAAAGTTGAAATTTGGTACGTAGACTCCTAGTGAGGTCTAGTTGTGCACCTCCTTTTTTGGTTGCCTTCGGATGCTCCAAAGGAGGTCTTTTGCCCCTTTTTGGGGGGAAATCATTGTTAATTTCGATGTAAACGAAAGTGGTGTTATAATTTGGCGGACACTTGGCGATATATCGCCAGTCTTTTGGTCGCCAAGTTTTGTCGCCATCTTGGCGATAAATTTGGCGTTTAAAAAAAAATTTTAATCTGGTTTCAATTTGGCCACTGTTGGTGATATTTATAGAGTAAACTATTGAATCCCATTAAAACTGCCAATAATAAGAAAATGACATTAAATTGGAGTAAAAGGAAGTCATGTGATGCACACATCAGCTCGTTTTCCTTGTCGCTTTACAGCTTCCAAGTGCCGATCAAAACTAAAATTAATATGATTTTAAAACACATTTCCGAAAACTTCTTCTGCACATTACCATGGGCTTCATTAAATGCATCCAAATCAAATTGGCATGTAATGTATTAATCTTCCCAAGAAAGAAAGAAAAGCTACTTACAATGTTTAAATGTATTCCCGTTTTCGACTTTTAACTTTTCCTTTTCAAAACAAAGAAGTACCTGTAAACACACCGCTAGTTGATCGATTCAATTCCCAGTTGATATTGTACTTACTCCCCGAGCTTAATTGATTGCTTTTGTCAGTTTTCCTTTCTATTTATCTTTCTATCTCATTTTTAGTAAATTTCTTTCCTAGACATGGGAAAGGTCGGAAAAAAGCAAAAAAAAAAAAAAAATTGGTGTGGGGGTGGGGTGGGGGGGGGCGGGTTCTTGTGTTTTTTTTTCCGAAAGGGTACGTTTCCAATCAGGAAAAATAGAAAAAATATTTTTTTCCCACAAAATAATGTGTTAAAAATTCACAATATTTACATTCAAATGTTTTCTTTCTTTTTACTTCCTTTTACAAAAAAGGAAGTATTGTATTCGCGAAAAAATTTCCACCCAAAAATCGGCCTTCATTTCCACT
>NW_026558318.1:2036603-2143309 GCF_026930045.1 Uloborus diversus | reverse complement strand
GTCAAATAAAAATGAATTCTACGAATTGATCAATTTTATGAAGAAACTGCCCAAGGTAGATTTCTTAATTTCTGTTGAAAGTTTGATCCCATGTGAGATAAGCTCTATGCATCCTTCTTTTCCATGAAAATTAAAAGTTTGTAATTTTTAAAATTTTTAGTTATCCGGAATGACCTCTGAAGGACACTTCTTGATCACTTCTGGGGTAGTTTATTATCATTTTTTTTTCATAGTTTTTTTTCGAGAATGCATTTTTAAAATTGTTATTGTACAGTTTATAAGTAATACATTAGATGAAAAAAAAATAATTATTGGAAAAAAAAAACTCAAAAAAAAAAAAAAAACTCAAAAGAAAAAAATATAAACCCAGTAGTTTAGAATTTTATTAAGTATTACTGAATAACTACTCCAGTGAAATAGTTTAATGATCGATACACACATAAGACAAAGCATAAATTCAAAAGCAGAATAGAAGGATCAACAGTCGGGGTCCATTCAAATTTTACGGGGTTCCTTGACTGGTCAAAAAAGAATGAATCCTGACTGTTCTGCTTTTGAATTTATGATTTGGAGTAGTTATTCAGTAATACTTAATAAAATTCTAAACTACTAGGCTTATATATATATATAAATATTTTTTTTGGTTTTTACGCAGTCGGGTTTTTTGTTTTTATGTAATAATTATTTTTTACTTTACCCTTTTTAGTTAATTTTCATTAATTTAGTTATTATGATCATAAGACGGCAAATTTCGCAATCTTGTCATTTTATTAAGAAAGGCTATATCTTAAGGAATATTAAGTAATTTCCGGTGGTCTACATTACTGATTATTAGTTCCTCTAGGAACCTTACTCGGCTTCAAGCTACATATGCTTGACCTTTAGCAAAAATGTGCCAAATGAAGTCAACCACAGCTATATAGTGCACACGGAAAAGTCGTCAATCTAATCTTTCTCCCAAAACTAAAAAAGCCCGTCAAGAGAGTACACGTCGCGAAACTCAGTCCCCTGAATTAAGAGAAAAGCAAAATGTTAGAGATTAAAATCGAATTAGTAGACTTTGTAAATAAAAAAAAAAAAATCAGGCAGTGAAAATGCTACCTGCTTTTGTCCCATGCTGTGTAGCACGCAGGTAGCGTGCGACACGATCCCGAACTGCCAATATGGGTTGTTGATATGGTGAATTTCGATTACTGTCATGTGTTTAGTAACACTCCCAAGGTTAAGATCAATCGATTGACGTAAGATTTATCAAAATCGGCCAAGGGGTTTAGCCTGTACAACGCCACATAGGAACAAACATACATAGACTCATAAACACATTACCCTCCATTGCGTCGCGCAAGCGCTGTCGGGTAATAAGTGCACTAGGGTGGTTCAAACATACATGTAAAAAGAAAAGTTTCTCCTAGATAACGGGACACCCCTCCATATTTTTAGCCTTGTGGATTGTAACATACTGCAAGAAATTTAGCTTCCTATTTCAACTCGAAGAGGGTGCTCTACCCCCCCCCCCAAACTTCAAACGTAGGGAGAGGGAGGTTAAAAAAATACATTGAACTGAAAAAGCAATGCTACATATTATAATACACTGTAAAAAAAACTGTAAATTTTGAAGAAATTATCCGTATTTTTTACAGAAAAAAAACTGTTCGTAATAAAATACAGGATTTCTCTGTTTTTTTTTTTTTTTTTGAATCTGTAACCGGTTATACTTTGTTTTTCTTCGAATCTTCGAAATTTCGCCCGCCTGTTTGGATTTTGGTTCTCGTTCTCGAATTTTTGTTCTTATATTTATTTAAAGCGAGAGTAAGTCTTAAATCGTTTGCAACTTCCATTTCATTGCATCCTAATCAATATTTTATTATTATGTTTTTTTGTCATCTGTTACAGAGGCATATTTGGAAATTTACCTTTGTATACATGTATTTCGTAGTAGTATAGTAGATATTGAAATGGATTTATGAAAGTATAGTATCATTTTTTAATCTTCATAAAATAATAAATCAGCTTGAATAAATAATAAAAATACGGAAGATTTCTGTAAAATAAACGGAAGAAAACTGGCGTCCTGGCTAACAGTTTTTTTCTGTAAATTTTACGGATTTTTTTTACAGTGTAATTACAAACGCAAATAAACACGATCAGAAGTTGCCTCACTTATCAATAATTGCCCCATCTACACTCTTTTCCAAAAGTATTGGGACTCATTCAAAAATTGATAATTTTAAGTAATTTCTAGAATTCGACATGAAATTAAATTTTGATAGGTTAATGAAGGATGAAGGGAATTAGCGGGGCAAAGTAAAATATTTTCAGTTTGCAGTGCCACCTATTAGCTATATTTTAACTATGTCCTTAAACATTAGTTGATTCCAAAAATAATAATTCAAATCATTTTCGAAATGTGATGCGCATGTACTGTTATATTTTGAGGTTTATCAAAAATATTTTTAGTCATTGTAAAATGATATAGGTTTTGAATTAATACTTAAGGTATGAATTGAGTTCTACTGATATCCAATGCAATACTTATTTAGTTAATATGAGTCTTGTTTTAATTTTAAAATTTTAATACAATTTTTCAAGAGAATCAGTTCATTTTGTTTGTTTATTCATTCATTTATCAGATCACTACGTATTCATTCTTTAATTCATTCATTTAACGTTAATTAATTTATGAATCCGCGTTTTTATTCATTCATTTAACATTAATTTATGACTCCGCGTTTTTATTCATTCATTTAACATTAATTTATGACTCCGCGTTTTTATTCATTCATTTAACATTAATTTATGTCTTCGCGTTTTTATTCATTCATTTAACATTAATTTATTTATGAATCTGCGTTTTCATTCATTCATTAAACATTACTTAATTTATGACTCCGCGTTTTTATTCATTCAGTCACTTATTTTCTTATACATTTACTATTTTATTCGCTCATTTACTCTTCATACATTGGTTAATCAATTAGTTCATTGTTTAATTTTTTATTCACTTACCCATTCATTCGTTTATTTATTTACTCATTTGATTAAAAATATTTTTAATAATTAAATGAAATATTTTTCTAATGAAATATTTTCTATTTTTCACATTGCTCCATACACGAAGCAAAGTAAATTTTTCCATTTTTCAAGATACCAATGAAAATATATGGTGCAAGTTTTATTATAAAATACAGTATTCTTTCTTCAAGACTCATTTCACAAAAACAAAGTTCTATCTTTTGTTTTGATTACATGTTCTGAACATCGCACGTTGTTGGCTTCCTCATCTAAACTTTTCTTTTTTAAATCCTAAATATTCTTGACTCAATTTCGTGAATAAAAATTGTCTTTTGGTCGGGGAAAGCCAACATTTTTTGTTGCGCTTAGTGTACTTGCTAAAGCGTAAAAGTAAGAATGAAGCATAAATTAAATTTAGCTGTTTCTAAACTTGTAGGGGGTATCTATTCCTTCTCCTCTCTATTTCTGTAGCTGCTATAGTATTATAGATAGATTCTACGTTCGAGGTTATAAATACTATGCGTAAAAACTTTTTTAACTCGACTATTCATTCATGAGTTTGCGAACCGTACTTTCACTGTTTTCTTTTGCTTTCTTTTCTTAAAGCATATTTTTTTGGGGGATCTTCAGGTGGTTGACTGCACTGGAGTTAAAAGCAAGAATTTTTTAATCCATTCAAAACATCTAATCAATCTTTTTTCCCTCTCAAACTTCATCTCTTTAAACTTTAGGTATCTTGTAATATTGCTCAATCCATGAGACATCTTTACGCAAATCATTGCACTTCATTTCCGGAATTTTAAACTTTGGCTCCTAATTTTCACACTGTACAGTAGTTATTTTACTTCATCTCTTTAACTTTAGGTATCTTGTAATATTGTTCAATCCATGAGACATCTTTACGCAAACCATTGCACTTCATTTCTGGAATTTTAAACTTTGGCTCCTAATTTTCACACTGTACAGTAGTTATTTTACTTCATCTCTTTAACTTTAGGTATCTTGTAATATTGTTCAATCCATGAGACATCTTTACGCAAATCATTGCACTTCATTTCCGGAATTTTAAACTTTGGCTCCTAATTTTCACACTGTACAGTAGTTATTTTACTTTATCTCTTTAACTTTAGGTATCTTGTAATATTGTTCAATCCATGAGACATCTTTACGCAAATCATTGCACTTCATTTCCGGAATTTTAAACTTTGGCTCCTAATTTTCACACTGTACAGTAGTTATTTTACTTCATCTCTTTAACTTTAGGTATCTTGTAATATTGTTCAATCCATGAGACATCTTTACGCAAACCATTGCACTTCATTTCTGGAATTTTAAACTTTGGCTCCTAATTTTCACACTGTACAGTAGTTATTTTACTTCATCTCTTTAACTTTAGGTATCTTGTAATATTGTTCAATCCATGAGACATCTTTACGCAAATCATTGCACTTCATTTCCGGAATTTTAAACTTTGGCTCCTAATTTTCACACTGTACAGTAGTTATTTTACTTTATCTCTTTAACTTTAGGTATCTTGTAATATTGTTCAATCCATGAGACATCTTTACGCAAATCATTGCACTTCATTTCCGGAATTTTAAACTTTGGCTCCTAATTTTCACACTGTACAGTAGTTATTTTACTTCATCTCTTTAACTTTAGGTATCTTGTAATATTGCTCAATCCATGAGACATCTTTACGCAAACCATTGCACTTCATTTCCGGAATTTTAAACTTTGGCTCCTAATTTTCACACTGTACAGTAGTTATTTTACTTCATCTCTTTAACTTTAGGTATCTTGTAATATTGTTCAATCCATGAGACATCTTTACGCAAATCATTGCACTTCATTTCCGGAATTTTAAACTTTGGCTCCTAATTTTCACACTGTACAGTAGTTATTTTAATTCATCTCTTTAACTTTAGGTATCTTGTAATATTGTTCAATCCATGAGACATCTTTACGCAAACCATTGCACTTCATTTCCGGAATTTTAAACTTTGGCTCCTAATTTTCACACTGTACAGTACAAATTTTACGTCATCTCTTTAACTTTAGGTATCTTGTAATATTGTTCAATCCATGAGACATCTTTACGCAAATCATTGCACTTCATTTCCGGAATTTTAAACTTTGGCTCCTAATTTTCACACTGTACAGTAGTTATTTTACTTTATCTCTTTAACTTTAGGTATCTTGTAATATTGTTCAATCCATGAGACATCTTTACGCAAATCATTGCACTTCATTTCCGGAATTTTAAACTTTGGCTCCTAATTTTCACACTGTACAGTAGTTATTTTACTTCATCTCTTTAACTTTAGGTATCTTGTAATATTGTTCAATCCATGAGACATCTTTACGCAAACCATTGCACTTCATTTCTGGAATTTTAAACTTTGGCTCCTAATTTTCACACTGTACAGTAGTTATTTTACTTCATCTCTTTAACTTTAGGTATCTTGTAATATTGTTCAATCCATGAGACATCTTTACGCAAATCATTGCACTTCATTTCCGGAATTTTAAACTTTGGCTCCTAATTTTCACACTGTACAGTAGTTATTTTACTTTATCTCTTTAACTTTAGGTATCTTGTAATATTGTTCAATCCATGAGACATCTTTACGCAAATCATTGCACTTCATTTCCGGAATTTTAAACTTTGGCTCCTAATTTTCACACTGTACAGTAGTTATTTTACTTCATCTCTTTAACTTTAGGTATCTTGTAATATTGTTCAATCCATGAGACATCTTTACGCAAACCATTGCACTTCATTTCTGGAATTTTAAACTTTGGCTCCTAATTTTCACACTGTACAGTAGTTATTTTACTTCATCTCTTTAACTTTAGGTATCTTGTAATATTGTTCAATCCATGAGACATCTTTACGCAAATCATTGCACTTCATTTCCGGAATTTTAAACTTTGGCTCCTAATTTTCACACTGTACAGTAGTTATTTTACTTTATCTCTTTAACTTTAGGTATCTTGTAATATTGTTCAATCCATGAGACATCTTTACGCAAATCATTGCACTTCATTTCCGGAATTTTAAACTTTGGCTCCTAATTTTCACACTGTACAGTAGTTATTTTACTTCATCTCTTTAACTTTAGGTATCTTGTAATATTGCTCAATCCATGAGACATCTTTACGCAAACCATTGCACTTCATTTCCGGAATTTTAAACTTTGGCTCCTAATTTTCACACTGTACAGTAGTTATTTTACTTCATCTCTTTAACTTTAGGTATCTTGTAATATTGTTCAATCCATGAGACATCTTTACGCAAATCATTGCACTTCATTTCCGGAATTTTAAACTTTGGCTCCTAATTTTCACACTGTACAGTAGTTATTTTAATTCATCTCTTTAACTTTAGGTATCTTGTAATATTGTTCAATCCATGAGACATCTTTACGCAAACCATTGCACTTCATTTCCGGAATTTTAAACTTTGGCTCCTAATTTTCACACTGTACAGTACAAATTTTACGTCATCTCTTTAACTTTAGGTATCTTGTAATATTGTTCAATCCATGAGACATCTTTACGCAAATCATTGCACTTCATTTCCGGAATTTTAAACTTTGGCTCCTAATTTTCACACTGTACAGTAGTTATTTTACTTCATCTCTTTAACTTTAGGTATCTTGTAATATTGCTCAATCCGTGAGACATCTTTACGCAAACCATTGCACATCATTTCTGGAATTTTAAACTTTAGCTCCTAATTTTCACACTGTACAGTAGCTCCTTGTTATGTCGCGTTTGTCGGGAACGCGATTTTTTTTCCGAGAGTGCGATATACAGTCGACTCCCGCTACAACGCGATCCGACTTATGCGAAATGGCTATAACGCGATTTTTTCCCCGGTAAAGAATTTTGGACCTAACGCGAATTCTCCGCCCGCAACACGAAAATTTTCCGAAGGAAATCGCGGTGTGTAAGTATCGGCTTAGTTATGGGATACTAAAAAAAATTTTTCGTGAATGGACCTTCCTCCCTTTGGCATCACTGAGATTGGAAGTTCCCACACCATAATGGTCTGACTATCGCTTATACAAATAACAACTCCCCATTTTCCATTTACTTTTTTCATTCTATGTGGGGAAGTTAATGAAATATAATGATACCTAAGAGCGCTGTTTCATTTAAAGTTGATAAGAATGAAAAAGATAAAGTTTCTGGCAATTAAAGAAAAGCTAAAGATTATGTTGAATAAAATGTTTTTTTTTTTTTTTAAATATAAATAAAAATTCAGTTTTTTATGTGAGAAACAGTGATGTATAGTTAAGAAATGGTTTTCAACAGTTTCAGGTGGTGTTTACAAGTGTTTTTAATTATATAGGTATGCTTATAAAAGTTTTTACACGTACCATTTTCTACAACGCGAAATTTCGACTTACGCGAGGGGTCTTGGAACGCATCCCTCGCGTAAGTCGGGATTCGACTGTAGCAGAGGACGGTAAAAATAACGGTTGAACTGACATTCAAGTAACTGATACGTGTAAATGCAGTTTATTCTTAAATTAGGACGCATTTTTGAAAGAAAGCATCGAAAGGAAATTTCTTGCCATTTGCTTTTTTAATAGTTAAAAAAAAAAATTACAAATATTTCAATGGTGCTTTTTTTTTTTTCTGAAATAAGAATTCAAACAATTATAACTAAAAATGTACCTCAAAAGAAATAAATGCATTCCTGTATTTATTTACTTGGAAAAACGGGAAGGTAAAAATTGATCCGGAGAATGACAAGGTTTTGACTACCAAAGTGATCTCAATATTTGTAGGAAGTTTTACCACTATAAGGGGGTCCGTGACACAAAAGTCGTCAAATTTTGCATTTTTTTTTTATCATGTGAAAAATTACTCCGTGTTTTTCTGCTTAAGAGGACGTTTGAATCTTGTTTCTATCTTAAATAGAACTTAAGATATAATTATTTTTGTTTCACGCACCTTGCTAATGTGCACTTAACTTTAAAACTTTAAACGCGTTTTTCTCCATGATGCCATTTTTCCCGATTTCTTGCATTCAAACTCTTATAAGTCAGGAACCGATAGAGATAAAGTAATGAAATTTGGAGCATATCTTTTTCAAACAGATTACATTAAATTTTATTCGGCGAATTTGAAAAAAAAAAAAAAAAAAAAAACGTTTACTGCAAAAATTACGATTTAAAAAAAAAAAGTATCTTCGAATTTTTCGAAATTTTTCTGCAAATATTTTTTATTTTTTATTGAATCAATATTTTTAAAATCGCCGAATAAAAATTAAAGCTTAGACATTTGTGCGTAATTCATTTTAAAAAAATTAAAAATTGTTCAAGAATATTTTAAGTTATAGCAATTTAAAGCAACCCCATCTTTTTTTTAAAAAACTAATTAAATTTAAATAAAATATTTTTTTCATATTTATGTTATGATTTTGCTTATTAAATAAATGGTGAATCAGTGCAAAAAATTTCAAAACTCTAAAGTATATAATAAAAAAAATTTCAAAATGTGTCCCGGACCCCCTTAAAGGACAGAGGTAAAAGTGCGAATGAATCTGAATGAGCGATATAATGAGGAGCGATATAATGAGGCGCGATATAACGAGGTGTTACGGTATGAAGTATTAACTTCCAAAGATTATTACTTGTATTAAAAAAATAACGATTTTTACGTGTTGCCGGCGAATAAATAGCATTGATTTTCAGCCGCTGTTTTTACCATTCCACTTCTTTGTAATGTAAAAATAAATCAATTTCTGCTCTTTAGCAAAATCTTTACTAATAATAAAGCTGAAAGTCTGTCCGGAGGATGTCTGGATCTCTGTGACGCGCATAGCGCATAGACCATTTGGCCGATTTTCATGAAATTTGGCACAAAGTTAGTTTGTAGCATGGGGGTGTGCACCTCGAAGCGATTTTTCGAAAATTCGATGTGGTTATTTTTCTATTCCAATTTTAAGAATAAAATTCTCATAAGATGGGCGAGTCAATTACGAAATTATCATTACGTGGAACCGTAATATGGGCACAAGCCAATTGGCGAGATACGAAATGATCATAACTTGGAACCGTAACATGGGTACAAGCCAATTGGCGAGAAAATTCACCATACATTATTTGTAAATATACAGGCGAACCAAAAGACCTTTTAATTTTTCTATTACGGGCAAAGTCGTGCGGGTAACACTAGTAAATAAATAAATAAATAAATAAATGTCATATTCCGCATTTTTTTCTTTTGAGAAAGACAATCGATTTCATATTTACGTAAACTACATTTTAATATTATCCGCCAACGGTTGAAGAGAAAATAACATTTCAGCTATCCGATCTTATTTTTTTGCTATTAAAAATAAATAAATAAATAATAAATAAAATTGCACAAACGATAATTAAATCAAATAATGCAATGAAATATAAAACAGTGCTGTTGGCAATGAGTTTAGAAATAATAAATATAAAGCACAGCAGACGATAATTTTACAAACAGCAGTGGGAAAAAATGTCGACTGCTTTCAAAAAGCGATATTGTTAAAAAAGAAAAATGAAGATCGGGGAAGAAGAAAATGAAATAAAATAATTCAATTGCCACATTTTTAAATATCGTTTGTGAATCTTTAATTTTATGATCGTTTGTAAAGACGCTTCGACAGTTACAGTTAGAATTGTTCTCGAATATTTCAACCATAGACTAATAATAAGAATAGACCGAGCTATAGCAACCCTTTTGCTGCTCATAAACCAAACCATGTGACTGGTGGATATCCTAGCAACAGCGGGCGTTGATCGTAGCAGACGATCAACGCCCGCGAGAAATAAAATAAATATATATTATATTTACAAATAATGGAACAGGGAAGAATGATCTATCACGGAGTCCGATTTGTAAATTTGTTACTCTAAGTTGTAAATATTTTGTTAATATAGTGAGTTTTTAGTTTAGATAGTATTGTGCATTTTCTTTAATCAATTTCAATAACTCTCTAAGCAATTAAAGATGCAACCGCCCAAAAAGAATCGGCAAACGGTAAGAATTTTACCTACAATTTAAATTTAAGATACCGATTAGTACATTTCTGCGTTAACGCAAAATGTTTACGCCAACGCTGACGTAGCAGTTCGAAATGAAATAAAAGTTACTGAAAACTGTGATCAAAAACTAATTACTAATGTCAAAATAATGCATAATTAAAAGAAAAACAGTTCAATCTCTGCACCTGGGAAAAAAATTACAATAAAAACACATTACGTCTTAAAATGTCGAGTGCCAAACTATAGATAATGTTGCCATCTAGCAACCATGCTGCCAAAGTTTTCGCCAAGCCTTCCACCAGTCACATGATGTATCCAGGAACCAATTTTTTCATCAGCAAGTCTGGGAAAGCTCGGTCTACTCTTATTATTACTCTATGATTTCAACAGAGCTATTGTAATAAGCTTGCGAAGACTTTCATTATTTTGTTAAGTTTAATGAGTTATGTTTTTATATTTAACGTCGTTCTATTAAAATTGGGATTTTTTAACAATAAAATTGAGTTTCTTCATGAAAGTTACTAAAAGATATTAACAGAGTTTTGATCAATGATGGAATCATGTTCTAACAGCAGTATTTTCAGCATAATTACCCGACTATGGCGAAGCCAAAAGGGTTACGATTTTAGCGGTTGATGTATTTTTATATTTTTACGCTATGTTCCACCGTAGCGCCTAAACTATTAATTCGATTTTGATGAATAAGGTGTCAATTGATTTGTTATTATAGCCCGGGGAAGATAGGTTACATTTTAACCGACTTCAACAGCAGGATAAATCGATTTTTCTTGTTTTTAGCACGTGTTTTAAAAAAATTTATAAAAAGTTGCAACCGGATAGAAGGAAAAATACCATAGGTTAAGAAACAAGACAAGTGTTGATTACTATGATAAGTAAGATCAATCTTTTATGATTAAATTTTTCTATCTGTTTGATATAATAATATTATAGTTTTTAACTTACCATTCTTGTACATCAAACTAAAATGCTTGTTTGTTAAATATGTATTAATCACGCGATTATATCACTCGTTTTTTTTTTTTTTTTTTTTTTGAGCAATCACGATTGCTTATTGCTTTCATTTGACTGTTTTTTGCGTGCTATAATTTTATTTTCCCACCGCCACCCTCCGCAGCATCACCATCGACCGGATCCTCATGATGCTGCTCCTATAGCGAAAATCGTCTCCAGGTTGCATCCATATCGTACACACACACGCATACACACACACGCCTACACACTCATGCCTGCGCACAGACACAAACACACACTCCTACACACACACACACATACACACACTCATGCCTCCACACAGACACAAACACATATGCCTACACACACACACACACGAACCCCTACACAAACGCGCGCGTACACACACACACAGCACATCATACACAACACGCACACACATGCATACATACACACACATGCATACATACACACACACGCACCCACACACATGCGCCTACACAAGCACACACGCGCATTCATACACACACACGCTCGTGATTGCGAAAAACATAATTTGAATTCACGATGCCAAAAATTCAAATTAATATAATTTTAATTTTTTTTTTGTCGCGTCACAGATAAAAACGGAAAATATTAAATTAAATAACTAAAAAAATATCTTTGAATTTTTACATCTCGAATTCAAATTATGTTTCTCATAATCACCGGTGTGTGTTTGTATGTAGGCATGTGTATTTGTTTCTGTAAGCGGGCGTGCATGTGTGGGAATGTGTGTGTAGGCGTGCGTGTATGTGCGTGTGTAATATATTGATCCAACCTGGAGAGGTTGCCGGTCGAGGTGGAGCGTCCGGTCCAAAAATCAAAAGACGGACTTCATTCAACGGTCAAATGAGAACTCTGAGCAATTCGTGATTGCTTAAAAAATGCTTGTTTTTGAATAATTTTGTAACATATTCGTACTGCTAAAATGTAAACAACGAAAGCTTGGATGACTTCAAGAATGTTTGAAAATGATGAAACGATCAAAAAAATTTTTTATTACTTATTTCAAAACTAAAAACTATTCTGAACACAGGGGAAAAGTTTCATTGCTTTAGTTCAAATATTTAAAAAGTTAGGCGTGGTTTTAGGCCATGCTCGCTATGTGTTCTTATGCAAAAGAAAAACTTTAAATTGCTTTTTCTCGATCATGGTATTTTTGCGTTTTCATCTCATTAGAATCCCTACGAATTTTTTTCTATTAAAGATACAGCTTTAAAGTAATACTTTTTGCAATTTTATAACATATTTGACAAAACTGTGCATTGGATAAGCATTTTAAAAATTACTCTAATATTTAGAGGTTGTTAAACTTTTAAAAACCAAATTTTTAAGAAAAAAAACTTTGATTTTTACATAATTAATCACAGAAAATTTTCTAATAAACTCATAAGCAAATGAATGCATAGATTTTCAGAGATGATTATAGTGATCGTTTAGCAAAAAACTTTTTTTTTAATTAGTGCAAAAATAAAAATGGCTTAGGGATTTTAAAAAATTGAAAGTTTCCTCAATTTTTTGAATTTTTAAAAAAAGTAGGCAATATTTTTAAATTTTGAAAATAAATTATTGTTTACGAAATAAGTATGCATGTTATGATTTAAAAAAATATATAAAATTTTCTTAAATTAAGGAAAAATGTTCGAAAGATACTGTGACCCCTTAACCTTAACTCAACGAAAAACGAGCTGATGTGTGCATCACATGACTTCCTTTTACTCCAATTTAATGTCATTCCCCCATTATTGGCAATTTTAATGGGATTCAATTGTTTACTCTCTAAATATCACCAACAGTGGTCAAATTGAAACCAAATTTAGAATTAAAAAGAAAAAAATCGCCAAATTTGTTTCCAAGTTGGCGACAAAACTTGGCGACCAAAAGACTCGCGATATATCGCAAAGTGTCCGATAAATTATAACACCACTTGAGTTTAAATCGAACTTAACAATGATTTCCCCCCAAAAAGGGACAAAAGACCCCCTTAGGAACATCCGAATGCAACCAAAACGGAAGGTGCACAACTAGGCCCCACTAGGAGTCTTCGTACCAAATTTCAACTTTCTAGGACATACCGTTTTTGAGTTATGCGAGATACATACACACATACATACGTACATACAGACGTCACGAGAAAACTCTTTGTAATTAACTCGTGGATCGTCAAAATGGATTCTTCATGTGTCTATACGTTCTTAGGCATGTATCCACGTGTGGTGGGGTCGAAAAAAAACTCAACATTCATTCAGGGATGAGAAAAATGGAAATGAAGGCCGATTTTTGAGTGAAATTTTTTTCGCGAATACAATACTTCCTTTTTTGTAAAAGAAAGTAATAATCCATCTTATGGTAACTCTCTTGCTGGAGCCCGAGGCTACCTTGGGCATTCCAAAAATAAAACGGACATTAAAACGTTCCAGTGATAACACTAAGCAATTCATGATTGCTTAACAAAAAGTTTAAAAAACAAATCCGACCACGGCAAAAAACATTAAAAGGTAAAAAACCAGGTAGATGCTCTTTGATATGAATGCCGTAGTCGTGCGTTTTTGAGTACATATTTCTTTATTTTTTTTAAGGGGGTCCGGGACACAAAAATTGTCAAATTTTGCAATTTTTTTTATCATGTAAAAAATTACTCCGTGTTTTTCTGCTTAAGAGGAGGTTTGAATCTTGTTTCTATCTTAAAATAGAACGAAAGATATAATTATTTTTGTTGCATGCACCTAGCTAATGTGTACTTAACTTTAAAACTTGAAACGCGTTTTTCTCCATGATGCCACTTTTCCCGATTTCTTGCATTCAAACTCTTATAAGTCAGGAACCGATGAAGATAGAGTAATGAAACTTGGAGCATATCTTTTTCAAACGGTTTACTTTAATTTTTATTCGGCGAATTTGAAAAAAAAAACGTTTGCTGCAAAAATTATGATTTTTTTTTAAAAAAAGTATCTTCGAATTTTTCGAAATTTTTCTTCAAATATTTTTAATTTTTTATTGAATCAATATTTTTAAAATCGCCGAATAAAAATTAAAGCTTAGATATTTGTGCGTAATTCATTGAAAAAAAATTGAAAATTGTTTAAGAATATTTTGAGTTATAGCAATTTAAAGCAACCTCATTTTTTATAAAAAAAACTAATTAAATTTAAATAAAAATTTCTTTTTTTATATTTATGTTATGATATTGCTTATTAAATAAATGGTGAGTCAGTGCAAAAAAATTCAAAACTCTAAAGTATATAATAAAAAATTTTCAAAATGTGTCCCGGACCCACTTAAACCAACGCTCGACTACGGGCTTTGAATTGAATTATAATGTCATTAATGGGGGTAGCGACGTAGGATTTCAATAAAACTAAATAAGTAGGAGTGTCTAACCTGTTAAATGACTTGCTTTAATCAGTAAGACGATGCTGTCAAATAGCACCGTTGTTTCTTACCCTTTTAGCGTTCTTTGACGCATTCGGGTTTCAGTTTTTTAACCTTTTATTTTTTTACACATATTTTCTCCAAAAAGTCTCTTATGTCTGGCAGTCTCTCCCCCCCTCCCTCAACGGAAATGAGATACGCGAGTTTAAAAAAAAGCGATAAAATGTATCGGGCGTAGATGAAGTACTGATAATCTCTAGCATCATTATTTTATCAGCGTTACTGATGAGCGTAGTGATTGATATGAATCATAACTGCGTGCGTAGTAAAGGAAGGCAAGCTGTAAGTGACCATGAAACGATCGCTCGAAGCGTCCTTTCGAGTTACATAACACGTAAAGGGTTCCCCTAATTAATTCATTGTTCCGTTTCGCATTTATTAGTGGTCACTTGCTTTCAAGAACATATTAAAATTCGAAGCGCGTCTCGGGACCTCAGGGGAAAAAATTAAACCTGTCAATACTTGGGGTAAAGTCTACGCCTACTATGAGGTACCTGTTTTTTTTTTTTTTTTTTTTTTTTTTTTGAGCAATCACGATTGCTTATTGTTCTCATTTGACTGTTTTGATGTGCTATCATTTTATTTTCCCACCAGCACCCTCTGCAGCATCAGCGTTGACCGGTTCCTCACGATGCTGCTCCTATAGCGAAAGCCGTCTCCAGGTTGCATCCATGTCCTACACACATGCGCATACATACACAACGACACACACACACAAACACGTACACACACGCATTCATACAGACACATACACACACAAACACATACACACAACTACCCACACATTCATGCCTGCACACAGACACAAACACATATGCCTACACACACATACATACCCCCCACACACACACATTCATACACACAAGTACCCACACATTTATGACTGCACACAGACACAAACACACATGCCTACACACACATACCCCCCCCCCCCCACACAAACACACACGCCTACATACACACACTCGAAAAACATAATTTGAATTCAAGATGTCAAAATTCAAATTTATTTTATTTTTATTTATTTTTTTTTTTTATACGCACATCCGACGCTTGATGCTTTGTGTTGTGACGAGAAACTGGTCTGAGCAGTAGTTGGGAAGGTTTGCTTCTTAATCAGGTGCGATTTACCTTTGGAAGGGTAAAGCGCACTATCTGCACTTTTTTCTTGTTTTTGTCATCTATTGTTGTCGCTGTTGTTCTCGTGTTCAAAAGATAGTACATATTGAAGGGATAATAAGAATAATGGAAATGGAAATAGTCTTTAAATTCTTATTGAAGATGGTGCGTTAGGACTGTACAGAGGTCTCCAGAAGATTTAGTTGGAAGTAATCCCATTTTGAGAAAGTTTCTGGTGGCTACTGGGCACTCATAGATATGAATGGGCGTAAGCTGGACAATATTTGCAAGGAGCATCCCATCTTGCGTTGTTCGGATGGATCTATATGCCTCGATAATGATCTGTTCTAAGTCTGGCCGTGCACAGTTAAAAATTCAGGAAGATTTTCTGGTAATTGTTACTGTAAAATTGCATCGCTGACGCATCGCTGATTTTTACGGTAATTTATCCGGAGAAATAAGCGATCCCAGCGCCAACTGGGTTGCTGTGGCCTACCGGGGGAAACCGTAAAATTTTACAGTAACATTTGATTTTTACGGTAATAGTTACTGGCAACATGGATGCCAGTAACAATTACCGTAAATTTTCCGGAAAATTTTTAACAGTGTGGTTGATTTCTGGGGCAATCACATTCTGTTAGTAGGGTTTTTTTAATAGATCTAGGAAAAAAATCATCTAACCACTGCATTTACATCTGCGAGTATGATAGTGGTACATTTCTGGCCAAGGATTCCTTGGCCGCCTCTCGTTCTCTCTATATTCACATCTTTCTCTATATTCACATGTGCTGAAACCCATTGCAGTCTGCCCTTTACTGTGCAGTCGTTCTAGAAGAGCAATGACGTCGGATGTCATGTTGGCTTTTCCGTATTTGATAGTCTCCAGAGCCGATCTAGAGTCAGAAAAGATTATTAAACCTTCTGTAGAAACTGAGGCAGTCAGATATAGGGCTTGTTTAATCACCAAGATTTTACTAGTCAAGTTAGATGCGATTATTCCAGTATGAATTTTCTGTTTGTGGTTTCTGCCATCTGGAAAAAGAAGGAAAATAACAACGCCTCCATTGCTGAGACACTTGTTACTACTGTACTTTATAGCTTTATTGTACAGGCTTGTTTTTTTGGTTTCCGCTGAAAATAAAGTACCACAGAAGCGTCAAATCAAAACATTTCTCTTTCGTTAGTATCTGGACACCAAAACGCTGTTCTTCAACTATCTCAGAAGCATATTTCTGCAGATTCTGTGCTTTACTAGTGGGCACGTTACCATGGCAGTACAGTAATCAGGTCTAAGTTGAAAATGATAAATTATTATTTCCTCTGTGAAAACGTTAAGTAAGTGCTTTTCCGGTGTCTATGCAATTTCAAGCATAATTAACCCCTTCAGACCTGGTGTCCGGTATACCGGACAACCAATTTAAACAGCTGCTAATCATTTAATAATTGATTTAATTAGTTGATTTTTTTGTAGTTGACTCTTTACACTCTGCTTATTATAATCTGCGAAATAATTTTTCGTTTTTGGATTGACAACACTGACATATAAGGATTGGGAGATAGAGAGTGGCTCATTTTTTCACCCATGGATTTTCATCTGAAAAGCGAGGTTTTTTCCCTGATTTTTTTAAAAAATATATAATCTTTAACTAATCGTTTCAAACGCTATATAATTATGTTTTATCATTGTTTGTAGAACATTTTATAATGAAGTTTGTTTGGTATTTTATCGTTTTTGTATATGAAATATTGATTTCAAAAAATATAAGTTTGGAATATTGGACGTGTCATAACTCTTTTAATTTTTCTCCTACAAACTCAAAATTTTGTGTATAAGATACCCTTTACCATAGTAGACTGTGTACCAAATATCAACATTTTTGGTCCAATATTTCATAATTCCGATCTGAAGGGGTTAACGCATATGATTAGGAATGAAAATCAAGACGGAGAAGCGCGGCAACATAGAGCAGGGCTTAATATCGAACATTGTGGTGTGAAATAAGTTTCTTTTTCTGTCGAAAAGGAAGATTTGAGATGACGAAAATGGTGCTGTGTGTGATTGTGCGGAATTATTTTCAAATGATGAGGATAGTGAATAGGGGCTTCGGTGTCAAAAATGCCACAAAAAAGCTCATACAGACTGCTCTCATAAACGAAAAAAGAAGTTTTTCTCATTCGTATCATTTGTTTGAATTTCACACAATTGATTCATTAAATGCAATCGGTTTTCTTTAGTCTTATTTTTGTGGTGTCCTACAATAGGAGGCATTCCATTTTTCACGACTTTTGAATTTTTAAAGCTTTTAAAGTGAAATGATCCAAACCTCAGAATCCTGAATATCATTTTACGCCAAGTATCATTATTTTTTTCTTAGCCGTGTTACTTGTAAGAGACGAGAGTTTATGAAGTTAGGAATTTATCCAGTGCTTATAATTCCTATCCTTCTCTTCCATTAATGAAGTTAGGAATTTATCCAGTGCTTAATTTCTAACAAAAGAACCTGAATTTTTCTAATCTAAAGATTCTCATGAAATTTAAACGGTAGCTGACTGGGGCACCAGATAGAAGGGGACAGGAAGTCACCGTGACCTTCCAAAATATTTTCACATTCGGAAAATTTTGCCTAAAAGTACGGCGATTGGAGACACTATTGCCATTTTTATAATATTGCCTTATTGTTTTTTACTAAGTACAGCAATCTCATACATCTTAAACATTGAAAATGTTGTTATTTGCATCCTCTTGTCGCAAATGCAGAAGCAATATTTATAAAGTTGGATTTTTTTTTTTTTAATGTTTTAAATTGTAAGATGAGTTACTGAAAGTGTATAAGCTTCGAACGAAATTTTAGTCCCGAAAAATGTCCTTCCAAACATCCGGGAAGTTCTTTATATGTACGGAAAAATATAAAACAAACATATCTGTTTTTTCATGAAATACACCGCCAGGCCAGTCATTTTCGGTCTGCGCTAATTCTATATTAGCTACCAGTTTGTTTGGCACTCTTGGCTTCCTTAAGAGGTTTTCCATCTCCAGCTCAGTCACTTTCCTATGCCGGGCTGATGAGTGCTAATACGCCCGAAACTGCAGTCCTCGGCTGGAAATGACTGAGCTGGCGGTGTATTTCATGTATTTCTGCTTTAGCCCTGGCTATTGGGCGGTAATTCACTGAACATATCTTTTTTTGTTCAATTTTTATTTTTAGCTACTCGAGGAAAACTTCAATGGTTGAAAAAATAAAGTTCTGACAGTTGCCGTTTCACTTCCATTCTAATTTCCTTTCAAAACAGCAAAGTATATTCCTGTACTTATATTTTTCAACTTCTATGCACATACATTTGGCATTTTTATTGTGTGTACAATCAACTCCGTTTACAGAAAAATTCTCTGTTTTTTAAATTTCCTGTCAGTGGTATAAAATGTGCATGCTGTGACGAAATGCCGAAGCGAACCAATGATTATAATCCAGAAAATCATGGCACTGGTGTCTTAATAAAAATTGTTATAACGAGTACTTTGGAAAATAATATGAAATGGAAACACCGAATCATGTGCCTGAACTATTTGATAAGTTGGAGGTTGGAGCCCTGCACGAAACTTCAGACTTTCAGTTATTTATATTGGAGTTTGAGACAGTATCTCTGTTTCACAACTTGGAAAAAATCTCCGCCGCTTCAGCTATTACACCTCTCTTCCAATCCCGATGTCGAAAAACATCTAAATGTCGACTTCTTGCTGCCAAAGAAGCCAGCAATGATTTAGTTTACCCTAAAACATACTTTGACTTACGTCCGTCCTAATTTCATGTCCAGCAAACTTTAAAAGCATGATAAAGTTGTACAGATTGTTCAAGATCGATAGACAGTACGGATTTACAATAGAGAAGGGATCGAGTGGAGAGATAATCGCTGTATGTGTATTGTAACGGATTCGGTGCGACTTCAAATTTCTTGAAATGAAGACACAGTTCTTGATAAAAACACAGGAGCTTTATTTACACTATGTACAGGAGAAATCGTTAAAAACTGCTAAAATAATCATCAGCCATTAAGCAAATATCACTCAACACCGTAAACTCAACGGTTACACACGTATTTACTTCCAAATACGAAAACAACACAGCGAAATGCCTCGCTATAAACAGAGCTAATACACACTCTCAGTACAAATTCTCAATCGAAACTCAACTCTTTATCCAGCGTAACGGTTTATATACACACCGAAAGAAATCTCTCAAATATTCCAAACGCTTCTAGAAAATAGTAGACCGTTATCAAATTTTATCAATGAACAAAAAAAGAAATAGGGGGGTCGTATACTTTAGCCGAATGAAAAGGGGTTGTATATTCATTACGGGAAACTATTTACAGGTTACGTTACTACAATAATTACTATTTACAGAATTTGTAACAGTATGAAAGAAAAATCCATTTTTTGCTTAGAGAAAAACTTAAATTTTAGTAAAAATATGTTTTTGTCTCTTTCATGAATCAAACCCACGAACTTGAAACAAAAACTCAAGATCTTAAAGAAAACCCGAAGTTTTGACAGCCCTACTTCTACACTCATGTTTCCACGGATGGAAAAGCATGCATTATATACAGGGTGTTTCAAAACGAATAGCGGGGTTTTAACATGTTATAATAGTTATTACACCATACTTACAGCCACAAGTGATACATCAAATGAAAGAGAAACTCAAACAGTTTTTTTGTTTGTTGGCATCAGTGCGCATGCGCGTGGAATGTTTCTGCTGCAATCCGACTTCTTATCTGGATACTTTACAGCTATGGCTCTTCCCTCAACTGACACAAGATGAACCAGAAAACTTCATCTTTCAGCAAGATGGTGCGCCGCCTCACTAGCATAATGAGGTACGCGATTGGCTTAACCTAACTGTACCCGACCGCTGGATTGGCCGTAAGGGGCCTAATGACAGGGCTTGTTTCCCACGGCCTCCACGGTCACCCGACCTAACGCCGTGTGATTTCTATCTTTGGGGGTTTATTATGGACCGTGTGTATGTGCCTCCACTGCAGCCGAGCTTACAGAATTCAGAAACAGGATTGAAACAGCTGTTGCAGCAATGACTGATGAGACACTCATCAAAGTTTGGGAAGAACTCGCATATCGTCTCGACGTGTGCCGAGTGACGAATGGTGCTCACATTGAACACTTGTTGGCTATTATGTAAAACTGTTTGAGTTTCTCTTTCATTTGATATATCACTTGTGACTGTAAGTTTGGTGTAATAAATATTAGAACATGTTAAAACCCCGCTATTCATTTTGAAACGCTGTATTACCAGGGTGCGAACGTCAATCCTCTGCTAACCCTCAAAAGGTTAAACATGAATTCCTTGTATACTAACAGATATTTAACTCCAGCTAATCGCTCGCTTAGGTTTACAAGGTTTAATCGACATTTTAACCGAAAATGAGGTTAACATTTGTCTAGAAATCTATCGTGGCAAACTGAGTCTATTTGCATTCTAATAAAAAATAAACGACTCATGTACTCCAGCAGATTCTAACGCAATATTTCTCAGTCTGACAATGTTCTATCTGATATTTCAAGGTTCCATCACTGTAGGCGACATTGTGTGACTTTTTTTTTTCTTCTTTTCGTCGCGTACTTAATTTCTCGTTGAATTATTTATTCATAATAGCATTAATCTTGTAAATATTAATTCCTTTTTATGACTGGATATTTCCGCGTTCATTTGCATTCTGCCATGCAATGAATTATTTCTTCAGTGTCATTTACTGTCTACAAGAAAAGTCTTCGCTTTAGCTTTAGGCCAGAAGTATGTATATCATTAATGGCCAGCTCCTACATTTTTCAGGGGAGGTGGCCTCGGCGCTACATTTCACTGGATTCAAAGTTTTTACTTCCTTTTACAAAAAAGGAAGTATTGTATTCGCGAAAAATTTTCACTCAAAAATCAGCCTTAATTTCCATTTTTCTCACCCCCGAATGAATGTTGAGTTTTTTTTCAACCCGATCTCACGTGGATATATGCCCAGGAACGTACAGACACCCGAAATATCCATTTTGACGACCCCCGGGTTAATTACAACGAATTTTCTCGTGACGTCCGTATGTACGTATGTATGTGTGTATGTATCTCGCATAACTCAAAACCGGTGCGTCCTAGAAAGTTGAAATTTGGTACGTAGACTCCTAGTGTGGTCTAGTTGTGCACCTTCTCTTTTGGTTGCATTCGGATGTTTTTAAGGGGGTCTTTTGCCCCTTTTGGGGGGGAAATCGTTGTTAATTTCGATGTAAACTCAAGTGGTGTTATAATTTGTCGGACACTTGGCGATATATCGCAGTCTTTTGGTCGCCAAGTTTTGTCGCCAACTTGGCGACAAATTTGACGATTTTTTTTTTAAATTTTAAATTTGGTTTTAATTTGGCCACTGTCGGTGATATTTAGAGAGTAAACAATTGAATCTTATTGAAATTGCCAATCATGAGGAAATGACATTAAATTGGATAAATTGGAGTAAAAGAAAGTCATGTGATGCACACATCGGCTTGTTTCCTTGCAAAGTAGGATTGTTGTAGTCTCCCTACTTGAAGTTTAGGCAAATGTGCCAATTTCGCGTTCTTTGACATGGAAAAATCATTAATTTAGCTAAATGTGTCGGGATACTCGGCAGTTTTTGTGTGGACTTTTGACTCGGACTCGAGAAGCATCCAGCTCTATTTCTAGAGTTCGAATCGCCTTGAGTTCGAAACAGGTTGCGTGACTGTCTTGTAACCCTCGTGGAATTTCCTGGTAGGAGTTTTCCTAGACCTCCTACCAATTCCAAACGATGATTCGCCTTTCTTGGAACTCTTCAAGATAATAGTTTTCCTGCAAGGTGCTTTTCCTTGGAAAAAAAAGCAGACCCAGCTGGTGAAATGTAGGGGCCAATCAAATAAACACGGTCGACGCTCGATTTTACGAACTTCTTGGAACAAAGAAAAAAGTTCGTGAAAACGAGAGTTCGTAAAATATAAACACATTGAAGACTATGAAGTTACTGTCCGTTCTCGAAAGCAAAGACTACCATTCAGGACCGATTCCATTTCAAAAAGGGGCGATAGTTTGCGGATGGGCACTTTCCGCTCGCACTTGCTACCTCTGTGTTTTTCAACGCTACATTGGAAGAACTGCTGAACACGTTACTTTGCACGTTTTACTTCCGGGTTTCCCTCCCTATTTTGATAAAATCAGAGCAGACCTGACGCACGCGCAAATCGGTGCTAGGTTTCGGCTAAGGAAAACAAACAGTATAAACTAATAATTTGAACTAGTACGTACATATCTCCGTGACAAGTTCTATAAGTAATAGTCGATATTTTATTTTCAGTTTTGCGTCTAACAAAAAATGCGTCCATTCAGACATCCATAAATTCAGATCGTAAGTTAAGATGAAGAAAGATGAAATGATTGTTAAAACCAACGGGATTGTTAAAACCAACGACATATCTCCGTGACAAGTTCTATAAGTAATAGTCGATATTTTATTTTCAGTTTTGCGTCTAACAAAAAATGCGTCCATTCAGACATCCATAAATTCAGATCGTAAGTTAAGATGAAGAAAGATGAAATGATAGTTAAAACCAACGGGATTCTTTTTTCTTTTCTGTTTCTGGTGCTCGAGTTCTTAGAAAAGTGCTACTTAGACCTTACGTCGAATTGTTTTTACGGAAAAAAATTGCGATTTCTAGTTCGTAAAAAAGCATGAAAAATGATTGTTTCAATTTAAGGTTTTTCAGCACAAACTCGTAAAATCGAGAGTGTTCATATACCAGAGATTCGATTAAGGGGTCTAAGGACCCTTAACCTTCAAAATTTTTGACTTTCTGGAAAAAATATATGTTATGCATAATTTGATTCTGAACAATTTGATACCTTATTTTTTACCATACGCCAAAAACTTTTCAAGTTATCGTAAAAATGCGTAAACTTTCCCCATAGAGATTTATGTTAATAGCAGCTGTTTAAGCCTCTTTTTCTCAGGTACCGGTTTTCTCGTTTTGCGCGCATGATATCTCAGAAAGTTTGTTATATATTTCCGTAAAACTTTTTATACATGTTTGTCTGGTATATATTTATGATCTGAACCTAAATTTTAACTAAAAATGAAAGGTAATGTTGAAATATATATGTATTTTTGCCCAAAATTTTGGAAATTTTTGATTATGACTTGTAAAATTTCAAAAAATAAATAAATAATTTTAAAAAAATTTAACAAATTTAGGTTCAGGTCATAAATATAAACCAGACAAACAAGTATGAAAAGTTTTACGGAAATATACAAGAAACTTTCTGAGATATTATGCGCGCAAAACGAGAAAACCGAAGAAACCGGCACCTGAGAAAAAGAGGCTTAAACAGCTGCTGTTAACATAAATCTCTATGGGGAAAGTTTACGCATTTTTACAATAACTTGAAAAGTTTTTTGCGTATGGTAATAAATAAGGTATCAAATTGTTCAGAATTAAAATATGCATAACATATATTTTTTCCAGAAAGTCGAAAATTTTGAAGGTTAAAGGTCCTTAGACCCCTTAACTAAACGATCAACTGTAATTAAAAAATACAAGAAAACCAAAGCGGAATACAATTTGAATATAGTGCTTTGCCTTTGAAAAGCTTTCATTTTTCATCATTATTCGTGGTCATGGTAGTTACATTATCTTTGTGTATGTGAGGGTGGGTTGGCGGGGGGGGGGGGGGGGGGGTACTAGCCAATATTGCCATCCGGGCTTAGAAAAAAGTTCGAGCTCCTAACCGTATCCGTTTCTACAATTGACAAAAGAGACCTTACAACAAATCCGATAATATGAACGTCAAAAACATATTTCTCTATCAGACGTTTGTTGTTTAATCAGTTTTACTCTGAGGATCCCGATGCTTGATATGACTGTTATCTTCACAGGGGGATTATAGTTTAGATAGGATCGCTGACTACGTCACGACTGTTTGTTTTCATTTCACTGATCATGTGATTTTATTTTTCTTTCTAATACGAGCTTGACGCCATCGCACTTGAATCTATACCAGTTATTCTTCTGAGCTATTTTTTATTTTTTTATTTTTACGAAAGTATCTGCAATAGGAACTTATTAAATACAGATTGAATTTCGATTTGTACTTGGCGATACTCGAGAGGTGCTTAAGGGGTCACAGTATTTTTCGAACATTTTTCCTTAATTTAAGTAAATTTTATATTTTTTTGAAACCATAACATGTATACTTATTTCTTAATCAATAATTTATTTTCAAAATTTAAAAATATTGCCTACTTTTGTTTTTAAATTCAAAAAATTGAAGAAAATTTCAATTTTTTGAAATCCTTAAGGCTTTTTTATTTTTGCACTAATTAAAAATTTTGTTTGCTAAACGATCACTATAATCATCTCTAAAAATCTGTGCATTCATTTGCTTATGAGTTTATTAGAAAATTTTCTGTCATTAATTATGTAAAAAATCAAAGTTTTTCTTAAATAAAATTGGTTTTTAAAGGTTTAACATGCTCTAAACATTTGAGCAATTTATAAAATGCTTATCCAATGCACAGTTTTGTCAAATATGTCATCCCAATTGCAAAAAGTATTACTTTAAAGCTGTATCTTTAATAGAAAAAAATCCTTAGGGATTCTAATGATATGAAAACACAAAAATACCATCATCGAGAAAAAGCAATTTAAAGTTTTTCTTTTGCATAAGAACACATAGCGAGCATGGCCTAAAACCACTCATAACTTTTTAAATATTTGAACTAAAGCAATGAAACTTTTCCCCTGTGTTCAGAATAGTTTTTAGTTTTGAAATAAGCAATAAAAATTTTTTTGATCGTTTCATCATTTTTGAGGTACTGTAACACCCTTAAACAAATGTAGTAAGGTCAGCTGGGGTAAATGGAATCAGAATTTTTATGTTTCAACTTTAGTTCCTTCCCTTCCTTACCAATGAACTGTGACACGAAATTTTGTGATTTATGATGAAAAAATTAATTTTATGACTGATTGCACTGCGCGGGCCCCTTCAAAATGCCTCTGACACCATTTTTGCTGGTTCTTACGTACAATGACCAGTTTAATCCGAATATGACCACAATTTCGCCCCCCCCCCCCAACTTTTTGAAAAAGGCATCCCTCCTCCCCTCATCCCATTTTTTTTCCGTTTTCGAGTTTCATTTTTATTTTCATTTGGAGGGGCTATGAGCATGATTTTAACATTCTTCTGGGGGGGGGGGGGTGAATAAGTGAAAGTTCAAAAGCACGATCATTTGTAGCAAGTAGGGAGACTCCTGGGGGTACTCCCTCCGAAAATATTTTTTTAAATCAAAAACAATCTTTTTAGTCTACAGATTTTTTATGCAATTTTTACTCCCTTTTACAAAAAAGGAAGCATTGTATTCGCGAAAAACTTTTCACTCAAAAATCGGCCTTAATTTCCATTTTGCTCACCCCCAAATAAATGTCGAGTTTTTTTTCTTTTTTTTTTCGACCCGACCACATGTACATATGTACCTAAGAACGTATATAGACGCCCGAAATATCCATTTTGATGCTTCCCGAGTTAATAACAACGAGTTTTCTCTTGACGTCTGTATGTACGTATGTGCGTATGTATGTCGCATAACTCAAGAACGGTATGTCCTAGTAAGTTAAAATTCAGTACGTAGACTCCTAGTGGGGTTAGTTGTGCACCTCCCCCTTTCGTTGCATTCGGATGCTTCTAAAGGGGCCTTTTGCACCTTTTTGTGGGGAAATCATTGTTAGTTTCGATGCAAACTCAAGTGGTGTTATAATTTGGCGGACACTTGGTGATATATCGCCAGGCTTTTGGTCGCCAAGTTTTGTCGCCAACTTGGCGACAAATTTGGCGGGTTTTTTTTTTTTTTTTTTTGAATCTGGTTTCGATTTGGCCACTGTTGGTGATATTTAGAGAGTAAACTATTGAATCACATTAAAATTGCCAATAATGGGAAAATAACATTAAATTGGAGTAAAAGGAAGTCATGTGATGCACACATCAGCTCGTTTTTCACTTATTTTTCAGTGTAATAGCGAAGTATCGGACGTCCTCTTTAAAAAGAGAATGAAGGAAATCCGTTGACAAACAGAGTGTAAGATCAAATAGTTCCGAAATGATTCTCTTCACGTCTTAACATACAGTAAATTTAGAATGAATATTTTTTTTTTAAACACAATTTTGGATTTATTTCAATCATACTTTTTTGTTTATTGTCTAAGCGATGATTCAACCTGTTACAATTGCTTTATTCTGTCAAGAAAGTTAAAAACGTAGAGCTCCATTTCCGAAAAAAATTCACGCTGTAAAAGTTAAAAAAAAAATTAATTAATTTGAATTTTGACATCTTGAATTCAAATTATGTTTTTCTCAATCACGTGTTTTTTTGCGTGTGTGCAGGCATTTGTGTGTGTGTGTATGTGGGTATATCTGTATATATGTGTATGTGTGTATGTGTGGGTATGTGTTTGTGTCTGTGTGCAGGCGTGTGTGTGTGAGTGTGTATATGTGTGTATGCGTGTGTTTGTGTCTGTGTGCAGGCATGAGTGTGTGTGTATGTGTGCGTGTATATTTGTGTATGCGTGTATGTGTGGGTATGTGTTTGTGTCTGTGTGCAGGCGTGTGTGTGTGAGTGTGTATATGTGTGTATGCGTGTGTTTGTGTCTGTGTGCAGGCATGAGTGTGTGTGTATATTTGTGTATGTGTGTGTGTGGGTATGTGTGTGTGTGTGTGTGTATGTGTGGGTATGTGTTTGTGTCTGTGTGCAGGCGTGTGTGTGTGAGTGTGTATATGTGTGTATGCGTGTGTTTGTGTCTGTGTGCAGGCATGAGTGTGTGTGTATGTGTGCGTGTATATTTGTGTATGTGTGTGTGTGGGTATGTGTGTGTGTGAGTGTGTGTGTAGGCATGCGAATGTGTATGTATGCGTGTAGGATATGGACGCAACCTGGAGTCGGTTTTCGCTATAGGAGCAGCATCGTGAAGCCGGCCGGTCAACGGTAGTGCTGGCAGAGGGTGCTGGCGGGAAAATAAAATCAAAGGAACGTCAAAACCGTCAAGTAAGAACATTAAGCAATCGTGATTGCTCAAAAAAAAAAAAAAAAAATCTCGGAAACACCACATGCTGCGTACGTGTCCCAAACTTTGATCTTCAGTAAACAAGGTTCCCGTATTATTTATATTTATTCAAGTTACATTCACAGATATAATTAAGATTAAAAATGAAATTTAATATGCTGTTTTTTGACGCGATGATTTTGTTCATATTTTCCTTTAAAGGAATGTAATTAACGTCCCGAAAACGTAGATTAAAATTATTTTGCTAACTCAAGCTGCCTCAGACGGCAAGGGTGGGACGAAGCTCCCGAAGTACACCGCTAAAGGCGGTGTACACCAACTCACCACAGAGACAAAAAAAAGGGGGAGGGGGTAGAAGTCTCCAAAGTACGCCGCTGGAATGTATAGTTAGTAGCATAATATTTTTTACTTTCATAACAATTAAGCGTTTTTTAAATGCACTACACTTGAAGTACAGTCGACTCCCGCTACATCGCGATCCGACTTAAGCGAAATGGTTATAACGCGATTTTTACCCCGGTAAAGAATTTTATTCCTAATGCGATTTCTTTACCCGCAACATGAACATTTTCCTAAGGGAATCGCGGTTTTTTCGTAAACGGACGTTCATCCCTTTGGCATCACTGAGAGCGGAAGTTCCCACACCGTACTAGTCTGAACTACTAGTCAAATAACTACTCCTCATTTTCCATTTATTTTTTTCATTCTATATGGGAAAGTTGATGAAATATAATGACACCTAAGAGCGCTGTTTCATTTGAAGTTTGTGAAGATAGAAGGAAAAAGAGAAAGTTTCAACAACTATAGTGCATTTGTTTTTCTTACTACATAATATACGTACCGTAGTGGTTTATTTTACGTCTTCTTTTCCCATTGATCATTTATTTTGTGCATCGTAGCAGTTTTTTATGTTAAGTAAAACGGTTTTTTAATAAAAAAATACAATAAATAAAAATTCAATTTTTTATTTAAGAAACAGTAATGTTTAGTTAAGAAATGGTTTTTAACAGTTTGAGGTGGTGTTTACAAGTGTCTTTAATCGTATGGGTATGTTTATAAAAGTTTTTACACATACCCTTTTCCACAACGCGAAATTTCAACTTACGCGAAGGGTCTTGGAACGCATCCCTCGCGTAAGCCGGGATTCGACTCTACTTTGGTTAGAGAACTATTTCATTGACTCACGTTTCGTTTGCATAACAAATTTCTGTCCATCTAACTGATTGCTGACGCCTTATGAAATGTTTCAAAATCTGGACGCCGTAGATTAAACCATGCAATGTTATTTTGAGGAATGATAATTTATAGCTATAATTATGCTACCTTGTAATATTTAATACATACTCTCTAATTCAACTCTAATTCATTAACATAGCAAATCATTTTCTCTCATAGGTAGATTAATTTTATGAGGCATTGCATATCAACATATTGAAGATACATGGGATTTTAAAAGAGAAAAATTTCACGTAAGTTTTTGCTCTTTCTTTTCTCTTTAATAAGCTTAATAAGTTTCACTTTTTTTTTCACTTTATCACTTTAAATAACTTTCAACGTTGCATATTTTTTTTGAAGAGACTTGTAAAAAATATATATCCACTTGTGTATATGTAAATGGCATGATCCGTAAAATAATTACATCTTAAAACAAAATGGATTATAACAGATAGTGATTAAAAAGGAATAATGTTTCAACATTAAACTAGTTTTTATTACAATCGATAAAACTAATGTTCACTGTTTCATTAAAAAATGTTAAATGTAGCAAAATTTAGCTGCAACCGTCTTATTGGTGTTTCGTTTCACCGATGTTCTTTTTAAAAACACCAGTTTTTAGAAGCACCATTGCATTGCTGAAACTTATCACCCATAAGACGGTCGCAGCTAAGTTTTGCTACAAGTAATCAATTTCTTCGTGCATTATTTTACTTCATTCTTAACAGTTCTTCGCAATTGCTTATATATTGCTACAAATTCTGTAAGTAGTAATTATTTTTGTGATTAATTTCTCTAAATTTGGCGTTTATTAAATTATCTTTCATCTAAAATTATTGTAGTAACGTAACCTGTAAATAGTTTCTTGTAATGAATATACAGCCCCCGTACATTTGGCCGAAGTATACGGTCCCCTCATTTCTGAATGATAAAATTTGTGAATGAAAGAAATAAAATAACGGTCTACGATTTTCGGGAATCTTGTGGAATATTTGAGAGTTCTCTTTCGATGTGTATAAATAGCGGTCGCATGATAAAAAGTCAGTTTCGAGTAAGTTTTTGCTTGTGAATCGTTGTAGCGGTACGCTGGAGAGCCTTTATTGCTCTGTTTTGTGAAGCCTTTTGAGCTGTGTTATTTCGTATTTGGATGTAAATACGTGTGTAACCGTTGAGTTTACGGTGTTGATTGTTTTTGCTTAATTGCTGATGATTCATTTAGCAGTTGTCAACGATCTTTCCTGTACATAGTGTAAATAAATCCCCTGTGTTTCTCTCAAGAACTCTGTCGTCCTTTCAAAGAAAGTGGAAGTCGCACCGGATCCGTTAGAATATTTAAACGACGAACTGTCGGCTTCTGTTTGAAATTCTAAAGTAAAACAATTAATAGAATGTCTATCTCCAGTGTATCATGAATGTGATGGATGTTTTAACTAATAAGCTAGTTTCTCTACTTATAAGGGAACGGTACGGACTTTTTTTCCTGGGAGGGGAAGGGTGGAAGCAGGGTGTGTTGTAAAGACGCACGATAGAAGTCAAATGTGTGCATTACAGGGAAACATTTTAATTATTCATCAATCATTTTCGAATGTAATAGATTGTGTTTATCATTCATTTATTTACATAAAATTATATACATATGTGTCAGTGAGCATCATCTTCTACGTTCTTAAGAAAAGAAATGATTGTTTTCGTACGCACACCAATATTGCCGCACAATGCTACCTGACTGACAATCACAGAACTGGGCGGTCATTCCAAGCTCGTCAGCTTGCGAGATCGAGATTCTCGCTCACGTGATCGGTTGTGGCGTAGAAATATCGCAAAGTAGTATTCTAATCTACTCGAACCTAGCCGCAAGCTGAGTTCGAGTAGATTAGAATACTACTTGGCGACATTTCTACGTCACAACCGATCACGTGACTGTGATCATTAAGTGTGAATTTTATTTAGTTGTATATGAAAAAGGAATAGCATTTAACCTTAAATGTTAATAGTTGATAAAAAATTATACAGAGTTAACGCATTGCATGCATAAACTAAAATCCCTCCGAAGAAAGGACACCTCTATTTAAGGGGCATAATGTCTGATTCCATTAGTGTCCCTTATTGAGAGGTTCTACTGTATTTTTTTTCTTACTACTGGGATTGATCTGTCGTTTCTCAATGCAAAATACAAAACCCCGGCATAATGTTCTTTCTCAATCAGAGTAGATGACTATTTCGTTGCTGCAACGTTTGATGTTCAAATTGAGTTTTACAGAATTCGAAACACTGACGTGAGCCATTTTTTCCAGGCATCCTTTCGATCGCACTACAGTCGTCCCTCGCTACTTCGCGTTTCAACTTTCGCGGCTTCACTACATCGCGGTTTTTTCTAGTTTTTTTGATCAATCACGATTGCTTATTGTTCTCATTTGACCGTTTTTGGTGTCCGTGCCTTTTTCAACTTGCAGCAGAAACCTCTGCAGCACCACCGCCCACCGTCTTCTGCTGGCGGCGCGGCGCGGCTGCTCCGGTTTTGAGCTATCCGCTTCCCCTGGTCGGAGGCGTCCATGTCCTACACACACGCATGTTCACACACATACACACACACGATTTCACACACATACACTCACACACGCCTACGTGCATACACACAGGTCTACGCACACACAACTATGCACACGTAACCGCCCAGGAGGAGAGGCAGGATTGGGGGGGACAGGAGTCGTTTCTAGAAACAATAACTCCAATGAGTAGGGTCCTGTCTCGTTCCGTGATTGCGAAAAACATAATTTGAATTCAAAATTTTCAGAATTCAAATTAATTTTCTTTTTTTTTTTTTCAAATATATTAAATAGCCTTTTTTTATGCGCTCGTGTAAACTTTTTTCTACAAAAGAATAACAAAGTATATGTCTTTTAAGTAAGGTAAGTTTTTAAGTAAGGTCTGAGGGGCTAGTTGTACTAGTTGAGGGAGTGGAGATATAAATTCGCCGAAGAAAGTGTTGGGAATCCCATTTTAACCGTTAAGCACTAACTGGAAAGTATAAATCACTGTATTATTACTAGGGGATAAACACATCTGCAAATGGTGTTTAACAATGTACTAGCTTTTTAAGTTGTACACGTAAATGTAGAGGAAGACGGGGGTACCTACGATCACTAACGGGCAATTGATTCTTCATCGAACAAGTTGAGTTTGTTTCATAGATTTGTAGTACTGTATAAGAACTGCGTGTGTGTGTAGTTGATTTCCCAATAATTAACAATGTGATATCTATTACGTCTAACATATCCCATTTTCTCATATTTCGTGCAATATATTAAGTAATACAAACGTTATGATGGCTAAGGGTGCTGTTTTATGTCTAGGGGGCTCTAACTCTGATAAAAACTTATTTAAATCGCCGTAAGTGAGTTTTATGCGCTCTAATTAGAAAAATATATACAGAATCCTATTTCGCGGAAATTTACCTATCGCGGTCAAGTCTGGAACGAATTAACCGCGATAAACGAGGGTTGACTGTATTTCAAAACCACGCAAGTTCAACTACCAAACTCGGTCTTTCATACAGCGAACGTTTTTTTTTTTTGAGGTGTAAAAATGCAATGGATTCACTCGTTTTGCAGAAACAAAACTCATCCTCTAGTATCTTTTCGAGTGGTTTAATCTGAACATTGTCGCATGCCAAAGAAACGAGTGTGCTTAAAGATGCATCACCTATTGACACTTGAATGCAATCCCTTATGTGTGCAGCTGAAAGCGTGGAGGAGAATCGAGTTGTTTTAACATGAACTGAGGGAGAGAAACTCGTGCTTGACCGGAACGCACGCTCATGCTACCAGCACTACTTCCGGACACCAGAGAATCTTTGAGATGTCTGTTTTTATATTGAAGAACACTTTTTTTTTGTGGAAAAACTAAACCAAAAAAAAATATATTTGAATTTTTACACCTTGAATTCAAATTATGTTTTTCGCAATCACGAGTACGTGAATGTAGGTGTGTGTGTTTGTGTGTGTGGGGGTATGTGTGTTTGTGTGTGGGGGGTATGTGTGTTTGTGTGTAGAGGGTATGTGTATGTGTGCGTAGGCATGTGTGTTTGTGTCTGTGTGCTGGCATAAGAGTGTGGGGAATTGTGTGTATGAATGTGTGTGTGGGGGGTATGTGTGTGTAGGCATATGTGTTTGTGTCTGTGTGCAGGCATGAATGTGTGGGTAGTTGTGTGTATATAAGTGTGTAGGTTTTTGTGTGTGTGTATGTGTAGGTGTCTGTATGTATGCGTGTGTGTATGTGTGTGTAGGTGTATATGTGTAAAGTGTATGTGTGTGCATGTGTTTGTGTGTGTGTGTAGTTGTGTATGTGTGCGCGTGTGTGTAGGACATGGATGCAACCTGGAGACGGCTTTCGCTATAGGAACAGCATCGTGAGGAGACGGTCGACGGTGATGCTGCAGAGGGTGGCGGTGGGAAAATAAAATCGAAGGACATCAAAACAGTCAAATGAGAACAATAAGCAATCGTGATTGCTCAAAAAAAAAAAAAAAAAAAACGAGCTGATGTGTGCATCACATGACTTCCTTTTACTCCAATTTAATGTCATTTTCTCATTATTGGCAGTTTTAATGCGATTCAATAGTTTACTCTCTAAATATCAACAACAGTGGCCAAATTAAAACCAGATTAAAAAAAAAAAACGCCAAATTTGTCGAAAAGTTGGCGACAAAACTTGGCGACCAAACGACTGGCGATGTGTCGCCAAGTGTCCGCCAAATTATAACACCACTTGAGTTCACTTCGAAATTAACAATGATTTCCCCCCCCCCCAAAAGGGGCAAAAGAACCCCTTTGGAGCATACGAATGCAACCAAAAAGGAAGGTGTTCAACTTGACCCCACTAGGAGTCTACGTACCAATTTTCAACTTCCTAGGAGATTCCGTTCTTGAGTTATGCGACATACATACACACAAACGCACATACATACGTACATACAGACGTCACGAGAAAACTCGTCGTAATTAACTCGGGGATTGTCAAAATGGATATTTCGGGAGTCTGTACGTTCCTAGGCACATACCCACGTGTGGTCGGGTTGAAAAAAAAAACTAAACATTCATTTGGGGGTGAGCAAAATGGAAATTAAGGCGGATTTTTGGCTGAAAATTTTTTCGCGTATACAATACTTCCTTTTTTGTAAAAGGAAGTAAAAAATAACGAATAGTGCACCCGTTTTTTACATTTTATAGTTATGTTTTGGGAATGTTTGCAACTGACAATTTGGGGGAAAATTGAGTTTGTCGAATGTAACACCAAATTCTCCTGAATGATAAAATACGTACATCATACGGTAAGAGACATTCGGGCGTTTAAAAACTGCAGTTTTGCAATTCTATCTTCATATTTGTCGAATCCTCAAGCAAACTTTGGCGAATGGACATTTTTGGGAGGTCACATTGCCCTTCGATCGAGTCACCCCTGTTCCGAATTCCGAATGAAATACAGTCGAGCCTCCATATATCGAACTTCCACATATCGAAATTTTCTATAGATCGAAATCCCAGCAAATTTCAATGTTCATTACATAGAAAAATTGTTTCTATATGTCGAAAAAATCTCTATACATCGAAATTTTTTTCGAGACATTCATAGATTTTTTTCCACTTTAGTCTGTTTCATGAAAAAGAAGGTTAGGGGAGAAAATTATGTTTACTAAAGGTTGCTAAGAAAATAAGAAATTTGGTTTTGAAAGGTGTGTAGATAGGTCGTTGTTCCGTTCTGGAGTTCTTAAATTCCCTCAAGTTTATTTCAAATCTTAGTGCTAACCAGTAACATTGTAAAATCAGTTTCAAGTTATCCTTTTTGTCTGTTGATTATCGTTCCTAGTCTTTTAGGAGCAGTAAAAAGCATTCAAGTTAAGTAGATTGATTTTTGACTTTTCTCTCGATTTGTCAAAACGAAAATCCCCTCATGTTGCGAATCAAGTTGAACTGCCGAAGAATGAAGATGTATGACGGCGCAAAAATGTCATTTCTGTTATTTTTTTTATGATTAACTTTCATTTAATCCAATGCTCGTATAAATTAGAAATTGGGTTTCAGGCACGAAAATTAGCTTTAATTTTAATGTTTTAGGAGATTTTTATGATAAAATAAGATCGTTTCTATATATCGAAATTTCTATATATCGAATTTTTTTCCCGCAATTTGCTACTTCGATATACGGAGGTTCGACTGTATGTACTACCTCATTGCTGCGATTCGCAAAATAAGGGTTCAAACGCTGACTTAGACCGAGACCCACGTGATAACAGGCCAGACAACTCCCCTCCCCCCCGCTTCGTTACGCCACCAGTAGTCGATCTTTGAACTTGGCGCGAAACTTTAAAAGCAGTGCAGTCTACCAGTTGAACAATAGTGCTTCTTGGTCTGGTTGAAATAGATGAAATAGGAAATATTAACTTCGGCTGCACATTTTTGAATACAATACTGTTGGATTTATCTCATCCTTTCCACGTACCGGAATTTAGAGTCAATTAAAAAAAATATATATAATATAAGTGTCTGCTGAGTGAATTTGAGTCAGCGATTTCCGCTTCCGAACAACCTACATGTGAAGAAAAAAGCTGGGCGTCTCATGGAATAAATTTTAAAGTTCGGAGGTAAGTACTTTTCTCGGATAAACAAATTTACATTTTATGCAGTTAAGATTACTTAAGTTTTCCTCCATTACACGAACAATTGTCAGTTTCCTTTCTGATATCTTTGTCTGTAATTTGTAATTTTAGTATATTGCTTTAATATTTGAAACGGTTAACTTGCAACTTTTTATTTCTTTATTTTTTCAACTTTGTACACGCATTTATTCGAAATGGATTTTCCAAGCTGACAATATACATATGTCAAAATTTTCTGCACATATACTTGTTGCTATCAGAAGCAACGTAACTTGGTGTTGATATTCAGTTAATATGTAAGCAAGTTTATTGAAACAGGGTTTTAACTGAACTAATCTTATATTTTCCGTTTCGATTAAATTGTTTCATACGCTAGCATGTGTTATTTTGATCAAAAAACATTCCTTGATGGGCTTCCGTAGTTCCGAGATAGAAGATTAGATTTGATCGCCGGAGGTCGTGGGCCCGATACTCAAACATTTCCCCCCAACTACGCCCCTGCAATGTTATTCAAACAAGCTGGTTCTGTGCGTAAATTAAAAAAATATATACGGTTTTTTTTCACTGTTGTCTTTAAGTTTTATGATATTTATGCACACATTGTGGTTAAGTTAACGGTATTCATAATTTCTGGGCTTGCAAAAGATTAGTTTTGAGCAGTGGATACACAACGTGTTTTTGCCAAATGCTCTGTGCTTGTTTGTTTATGCTTAAAAAGGGCAAAATATCTTGAACTACATATTTTTTTAACTCCTTGGGTTTTCTATTAATAAGCTTTCAGGAACTCTGAAACTGTAACAGAAATTGAATTAAGGGGCTGTCTATAAAGTATTATGCAAACTTTTGAACAAATTCCCCCCCCCCCTCCTTGTTACATGTAACGCTGTTCAACATGAGCATATTGTTATAAACAACGCGTGATGTCACACTTCTTGTTATCCCCTCCCTTCCCCCCTGTCACAAAACTGTCACATTGATTTCCTAAAAGAACATACTCAGCAAAATGTTGATCTAAATTTAACATATATGAGGTTTTAAGTATTAAAGAAAGTTGTTAAAATGGTCATTCTATGAAAAGTTTTTTGAAAAAGGTTACTTTGTCATCAATTAATGCTTTTTAAAATAATTTTTCAAAAGCCTAAAATGATAAACTATTAAAGCCCACCCCCCCACACACACAAGAATCATTAGCAGCAGAAAAAGCTGAAAATGGAAAAGTAGCCGAATTCCAAAAAAAAAAGGCTGTTTAGATATTGAATACATTTTTTGGATGTACAACATACAGTATTCATGATGTTGTATTATACATTCTTTAATTAACGTTTTTCAAGTTGAATTCCTGTGTAATTTTTCGAGAGTGCCCACCGAAGGGGGGGGGGTCGGAATCATAGTCTCATAGTAATGATAACTTTTCAACGGCTATAGTTATAAATAACTGTGTCCTTGAAATTTTAAGGGAGATGGAGATGTTTTGGGGTTTTTTTTTTTTTTTTTTGAAGGTTTCATAATTGAAGGGGGTAGGGCACCGTTTACTTTGGGGGATGGCACCCAAGCATTCACGTCTTTTGAAAAGCATAAATTTGCTCAGCTAAGTTAACATTAATAATATGGTATTATGTACTTTAATTTGATGTTATTTCTTTGAAACATATTGCAGTCATGTTTCCCGTTTTCTTAAGTAAAAATGTTTATTTATTTTTTAAAATTTCATTTAATTCATATTCAAATACAATAGTAATATTATTTTTGGTTTTGATGTAATTGTAAAATGAAAGTTCATTTATTTATTTGAATACTTCTTAAGACTTAATGTTTCAATACAATATACGAGTAGTTAAAATGCGATTAGTTAAAAAACAATTTCCAATGAAAAATAAAACTGTGTTTATTTATCACTTTGTTTTAACATGATTGTAAAATAAAATCATGTTTAGTTATTTGAATGCTTTGTAATACTTATAAATGTTTTTATGTCAAATACTATGAATTAAGCTCAGTGTATTTTTTAATGTATGATTATCGGTTCCTTTTTATGTTTTCAAATGAAAAAGTAGAACTTGTAATGCTACTAAAATAACAGAAGTCAATAATAAATAAACCAAATAGTTTTATTTAACCAAAATATTAATCGAAGTGCTCACTTCCCAATATCATTGTGGATCGACAAACGATGACGTCATTTGCTAGTTGGAGGGCCTTAATATCTCGAAGGCCTCGCTTAGACCGAGATGCTCCGCAAGCAATGATTTTCATTAACAGTACGGGATTTACATCGTACGCACAGTACTAACATATAGCACTTGTTAGTACGCTTAGCATGAAAATGATTCATTAAAAGATCTTTTTCTGGAAAAAAATAGATTTTTCTCTGATTTCCAACATACATACAGTGATTGATTAAAATAGACTTCATTTTCAAAAAAATCCGATTTTTTAGTATCCAAATGCGGTCCGGTCCCAATGGAATCGGGTCGTGAGAGTTGTACTGCATTTCTTTTTACTTCCTTTTACAGAAAAGGAAGTATTGTATTCGCAAAAAAAATTTCACCCAAAAATCAGCCTTAATTTCCATTTTCTTCACCCCCGAATGAATGTTGAGTTTTTTTTTCGACCCGACCACACGTGGATATGTGCCTAGGAATGTACAGACACCCGAAATATCCATTTTGACGATCCCCGAGTTAATTACGACGAGTTTTCTCGTGACGTCTGTATGTACGTATGTATGTGCGTATGTGCGTATTTGTGCATGAATGTCCCATAACTCAAGAACGGAATGTCCTAGAAAGTTGAAATTTGGTACTTAGACTCCTAGTGGGGTCGAGTTGTGCACCTCCCTTTTTGGTTACATTCGGAAGCTCCAAATGCCCCTTTTTGTAGGGAAATCATTGTTAATTTCGATGTGAAATCAAGTGGTGTTATAAGTTGGCGGACCCTTGGCGATCGATCGCCAGTCTTTTGGTTGTTAAGTTTTGTCGCCAACTTGACGACAAATTTGGCGATTTTTTTTTATTTTTATTTTTATTTTTTTAAATTCTGGTTTCAATGTGGCCACTGTTGGTGATATTTAGAGAGTAAACTATTGAATCACATTAAAACTGCCAATAATGGGGAAATGACATTAAATTGGAGTAAAAGGAAGTCATGTGATGCACACATCAGCTCGTTTTTTCAAATGTAGGGAAATATAAGTGGATGGTAAATTGTTTGGTTAAAATCCAATCTATTTCGTTGTTTTTTGCTTGATCTATTTTGTTGTGAGAGTTGGATTTTGTAATAAATATTGCTTTGTCGCGAGAGCGGGACATATAATAGTGTGCTGCTTTCGAATCCACCCATTATATTTGAATGAAAGGGAAAATATGTTAGCTGAAACGTTTAGTGGAAGTAGCAGGAGACATGAAGCGGATATCGTATCGCCATCTCGACTGCCGACTATAGCGTCCTTTCGTGTTTCTGGATTATTCCTTGTCTATGATTCTACCGCACCCTATATTTACTTAAACTTTTACTTTTCATGAACGAAAGGACTATGAGTACTCAGCGGTGATTGTGTTCCGGTATTTTACCGAATTTCAGGTATTTTCGGACGTATTTCCGGTATTTTTATGTCCGAAAATACCGGAATTATGTTTTTTTTCGTGTTATGCTTTTATCTCCCTACCTCCACCATTTTTTAAAAATTATATAATACTCATCAAATATACCTGCAAGAGCCTTAAGATGGACACCTATCCCTTAAGATGGACAAATGTCAAGATAATTTTGTATAACACCAGCTCAAAAGTAACTTTGTAACCCATTAAAATTTTAATCAAATGTACACACACTATTTTGACTCTGACTATTGAACTATTTAATACTATGGCAAAGGTGCACTTAAGTAATAGGGGCCAAAGATTACCCCCCCCCCCGTTCTCGCTTTGAAACTTTCAGGTATTTTTTGATGAACTCACAATCACCCCTGTGAGTACTACACAAGTGCTGTCGAAAATGTGTTTCTAGAGTATCAAACCCAGCTCAATCCATTTTTTTTACTTCCTTTTACAAAAAAGGAAGTATTGTATTCGCGAAAAAATTTTCACTCAAAAATCGGCCTTAATTTAAATTTTGCTCGCCCCCGAATGAATATTGATTTTTTTTTTTCAACTCGACCACACGTGGATACATGCCTAAGAACGTATAGACACCTGAAGAATCCATTTTGACGATCCCCGAGTTAATTACAACGAGTTTTCTCGTGACGTCCGTATGTACGTATGTATATGCGTATGTGTGTATGTATCTCGTATAACTCAAGAACGGTATGTCCTAGAAAGTTGAAATTCGGTACATAGACTCTAAGTGGGGTCTAGTTGTGCACCTTCTCTTTTGGTTGAATTCAGATGTTCCAAAGGGGGTCTTTTACACCTTTTTGGGGTAAAATCATTGTTAATTTCAATGTAAACCCAAGCGGTGCTATAATTTGGCAAACACTTGGCAATATGTTGCCAAGCTTTTGATCGCCAAGTTTTGTCTCCAACTTGGCGACGAATTTGGCGGGTTTTTTTTCAAATCTGATTTCAATTTGGCCACATTTCGAGAGTTAACCATTGAATTACATTAAAACTACCAATATTGCGAATATTTATCAGTGTAAAACGTTTTCTTTGCGTCGGTTCGTAACGAACTTGGGGTGAAAATTTTTAAAGTGTTTCTTTTCTCACTCCGAGGCTTTAAATTGGAGTAAAAGGAAGTCATGTGATGCACACATCAGCTCGTTTACACTCATTTTTCTCGTTTGAAAAACATTCGCTGCACGACTATTTAGAAATAAGAGTCATGTGGGTTTTGAAATAAATCGGCCATGTTTCGTTTTTTATTTTCAAATTTTGACTCCAATTCCAATCGGTTTCTCTTTTCTGCCATCTGCCCTCAAAAATGTGTTTATTGAGTATTTTTTTGTAACAATGTTGTTGATTACGATTTTTCGAGAGGCGAGAGGGAAAAGCATCGATGGTGCCGGCTTTCATGTCAAACGGGCTTCGTCCTCATGGAGAGACAGTTTGCTTTGTCACATGAGAGTAGGAACAAACGAACTGATGTGTGCATCACATGACTTCCTTTTACTCCAATTTAATGTCATTTCCTCATTATTGGCATTTTTAATGTGATTCAATTGTTTACTCTCTAAATATCACCATTAGTGGCCATATTGAAACTAAATTAAAAATTTTAAAAAAAAATCGCAAAATGTGTCGCCAAGTTGGCGACAAAACTTGGCGACCAAAAGACTGGCGATGTATCGCCAAGTGTCTGACAAATTATAACACCACTTGAGTTTACATCGAAATTAATTATGATTTCCCCCAAAAAAGGGGCAAAAGACCCCCTTAGGAACATCCGAATGCAACCAAAATTGAAGGTGCACAACTAGGTCCCACTAGGAGTCTACGTACCAAGTTTCAACTTTCTAGGACATACCGTTTTTGAGTTATGCGAGATACGCAGATACATACGTACATACAGACCTCACGAGAAAATTAGTTGTAATTAACTCGGGGGTCGTCAAAATGGATATTTCTGGTGTCTGTAAATTCCTTGGCATATATCCACATGTGGTCGGGTCGAAAAAGAAACTCAACATTCATTCGGGGGTGAGCAAAATGGAAATGAAGGCCGATTTTTGAGTGAAATTTTTTTTCGCGAATACAATACTTCCTTTTTTGTAAAAGGAAGTAAAAAGGATCAGATGAAGAAAATTCACTGGTTCCGCTGATTTTCATACTAAACTCCTCCTATATATAAAAAATAAATAAATAAATAAAATAAAGTATGATATGGGTATTTGTTGCTGAACGAGATGCTTTTAAGGGGTTACAGTACATCAAAAATGACCAAACGATCAAAAAAAATTTATTGCTTATTTTGAAATTAAACACTAATCCAAACACAGGGGAAAAGTTTCATTACTTTAGTTCAAATATTTAAAAAGTTATGAATGGTTTTAGGTCATGCTCGCTATGTGTTCTTATCCAAAAAGAAAACTTTAAATTGCTTTTTCTCGATGATCGTTTTTTTGTGTTTTCGTGTCATAAGAATCCCTAAGGATTTTTTTCTATTAAAGATACAGCTTTAAGGTAATACTTTTTGCAATCAGGATAATATATTTAACAAAACTGTGCATTGGATAAACATTTCATAAATTATTTAAATGTTTAGAGCATGTTATACCTTTGAAAATCAATTAAAAAAAGATTACGATTTTTTACGTAATTGATCACAGAAAATTTTCTAGTAAACACAAAATCAAATGAATGCACAGATTTTTAGAGATGATTATTGTGATCGTTTAGCAAAAAGCTTTTTTATATTAGTTTAAAAACAAAAAAGCCTTACGGATTTTTAAAAAATTGAAAATTTCCTAAATGTTTTGAATTTTTAAAAAAAGTAAGCAATATTTTAAAATTTTTAAAATAAATTATTGATTATAAAGTAAGTAACCATGTTATGGTTTTAACAAAAAATAGAACTTACTTAAATTGAAAAAAATTGCTTGAAAGGTACTATGACGCCTTAAGCCCTTTGATTGCGAATTTTGAAATGACTATGTGAACGGGGTTTCTAAAGTTGGAAAGTAAGTAAAATTTAGTGCTTCATTTTTTTTAATCAACAGCTTATTCTACACACAAACACACACACACAAAAAAGCTTAACAGTACACCCTAAATTGAAACACAATTGAAACACCCTAAATATCTATAGGATATTTCAATTAAAATCTGAGAACTGGTAGGGTGCATCATGGCGACTCGAAAAATAGAGAATGATTAGTGATTGCAATACCGAAACGAAAAAAATTCCGGTATTCGGTTCTATTTTTAAACGTGATACCGAAATACCTGTATTGATACGATTTTTTTTTTTTTCAAAAAGAGAACAAAAGTATGAGTATTAGATTGTCATATTTTATATTTTTTTTTTATAAAAATGCATCAACAGTAAAATTATAAACCAGCGTATTATGAACTACTAAAAAATGAAGGGACAAATATTATAATCACAAATATAATATTCTTTTATGCGCAAAAAATAAAATAATGAAAATAGACTTTTACCGTTTTTTAATAAAATAAAAATACCATTATTATGAATAGGAGTAAATTGTATAACCCAAACATTCTGCTGTGTGTGTGTGCGTGTGTGTGTGTGTTTTTAGCAATCACGATTGCTTATTGTTCTCACTTGACTTTTTTGTTGTCCTATGATTTTATTTTCTCGCCGCCACCCTCTGCAGCATCACCGTCGACCGGGTCCTCACGATGCTGCTCCTATAGCGAAAGCCGTCTCCAGGTTGCATCCATGTCCTACACACACGCGCATACATACACAACTACACACGCACGCACACACAAACACCTACACACACATACACCTACACACACATACACCTACACATACACACAACTACCCACACATTCATGCCTGCACACAGACACAAACACACATGCCTACACACACATACACCCTACACACAAACACACACGCCTACATACACACACTCGTGATTGCGAAAAACATAATTTGAATTCAAGATGTAAAAATTCAAATTTTTTTTTTTTTTTTTACGAAAATGTGATTTATTACACCGTCTAGTAATGATAATATCCGATGCATCAGTGGCGCACACAAGGGAGGGGTCCAGGGGGTCCGGACCCCTCCTATAGGTCTTGCTTCTCCCCTCCCCCCGATTGATTACGACTCTGTGTATTTTGTACGTAGAATAATTTCAAACAAAGCTATCAATAACTTCAGTTCTAATGAGTGAAAAAATAAAACCCTCATGTTAAAAGATTTTTACTTCCTTTTACAAAAAAGGAAGTATTGTATTCGCGAAAAAATTTTCACTCAAAAATCGCCCTTAATTTCCATTTTGCTCACCCCCAAATGAATGTTGAGTTTTTTTTTCGATTCGACCACATGCGGAAAAGTGCCTAAGAATGTATAGACACGCGAAATATCCATTTTGACCATCACCGAGGTAATTACAACGACTTTTCTCGTGACGTCTGTATGTATGTGCGTATGTGCGTATGTGCGTATGTATCTCGCATAACTCAAAAATGGTATGTCCTAGAAAGTTGAAATTTGGTACATAGACTCCTAGTGGGGTCTAGTTGTGCATCTTCTTTTTTGGTTGCATTCGGGTGTTTCTAAAGGGATCTTTTGCACCTTTTTGGGGGGAAATCATTGTTAATTTCGATGCAAACTCAAGTGGTGTTATAATTTGGCGGTCACTTGGCGATATATCGCCAGTCTTTTGGTTGCCAAGTTTTGTCGCCAACGGCGAAAAATTTGGCGATTTTTTTTTTTTTTTTTTAAATCTGCTTTCAATGTGGCCATTGCTAGTGATATTTAAAGAGTTAGAGAGAGAATCCCATTAAAATTGCAATAATAGGGAAATAGCATTAAATTGGTGTAAAAGGAAGTCATGTGATGCACACATCAGCTCGTTAAAAATTGTATTGTGCACTTTTCCTATAACGAATTGCCTGTAAGAAGCGGATTGGTGATTATACGAGTAAATTAATGCACTGTAATAACCATGGTTTTAGTTTTGAAATTACAGACTAAAATGAGATTCTATGAACTTGAATTCATTTTTACTTCCTTTTACAAAAAAGGAAGTATTGTATTCGCGAAAAAATTTTCACTCAAAAATCGGCCTTAATTTCCATTTTTCTCACCCCCAATTTAATGTTGAGTTTTTTTTTTTTTTGATCCGACCACACGTGGATATATGCCTAGGAACCTACAGACCTCCGAAATATCCATTTTGACGACCCCCGATTTAATTGCGACGAATTTTCTCGTGACGTCCGTATGTACGCATGTATGTGCGTATGTGTGTATGTGTGTATGTATCTCGCATGACTCAAAAACGCTATGTCCTCGAAAGTTGAAATTCGGTACGTAGACTCCTAGTGTAACCTAGTTGTGCACCTTCCCTTTTGGTTGCATTCAGATGTTCCTAAGGGGGTCTTTTGCCTCTTTTTGGGGGGAAATCATTGTTAATTTCGATGTAAACTCTAGTGGTATTATAATTTGTCGGACACTTGGCGATATATCGCCAATTTTTTCTTCGCCAAGTTTTGTCGCCAACTTGGCGAAAAATTTGGCTTATTTTTTTTATTTGGTTTTAAATAGCCACTGTTGGTGATATTTAGAGAGTAAACTATTGAATCACATTAAAATTGCCAATAATGAGGAAATAATATTAAATTGGAGTAAAAGGAAGTCATGTGATGCTCACATCAGCTCGTTTAAATTATGAAAAAAGTAAAAGCGTAAATTATTTTGCTTTCTGTTTATTTATTTAAGTATATTTCATTAAATAATGCGAATTATTTATTCATTAGAGTATTTTTTATTGTTCTTCGTTCTTGTGAATCGATAAAATCAAGTCAATAGGAATGGGACTTTCGACCTTGGACCCTCCCCATGTAAAATTCCTGTGTGCGCCACTGCGATGCATTGATTCGTTGATACTCTATACTCGTTGATACTCGTGTTTTTTAATCCAAATTTTGGCATTAAGTGATAAATTTAATGATTAAACTTTGTTGAAAGTCATTTCCGGGGAATGAAAATTGCATGGTTAAACACATTTCTAAGCTATTTTGTAGTTTTCTTCTTTCCTGTTACTTAGAACCTCATTCGATAGTGGTTCTTAGGCCTGACCCTGAACTTTTGTCTTAAACTTTGTACGAAGATATGAGTAAAATAGTAAATAAAAGAACAGATTAAAACATGTAAAAAAAAAAAAAAAACTTTGATGACTAAATGAAGTTATTTATTAACAAAAAATATAATAAATTAATTAACTCAACTATTTTCGTAGCAAAATGCATTTAATTTACTAATTTGCTATGAGTAAGAAATGCATTAGTAAGACAAAATTAAAATCCATGAAAATCAAACCCCGATGCGAGAGAATTATATACGTATTGTTCAAAACAAGATACCTCTGTCGAAAAAATGCACCGTTCACGCCAAAACCACGTGACCTCCTGTGACGTATAGCGCAGTGACGAAAGTTGGTCTACGTAGCCACAACGTGTGAAATTTAAAGTTTCTTAGATTTCTCCGAGACCAATCAACAGATCCAGACAAAACTAACATGGGATCATCTGGGAAGCATACCCTTCCAAACAAAAAAAGAATTTTTCAAATCGGTCCAGTATTCTTGAAGTAACACACATAAAAAGCCGCAATTCGAAATCATAACCTCCTTTTTTGAAGTCGGTTAAAGAGAGTTGAAAACTCATCAAAAAGCTGTTTCGTGGCTATCGAAACAAGCCTCTTCATCAGCACATAATTCACCAGACGGTCAAGTGAACTCCTCCCTTAAACTCAAATAGTTCACTTAACCCTTCGTTGGTTGGTTTCTCGTGAACCATTCTTTTTTCTAAGTTGTTCAAGAATCTTGGTTTGGTATCCTCGAAACAACTGTTTGCGGACTCTTTTTAAATGCTTTTATTTGTACTTTCATTCACGTTGTTCTAGTTTAATTATACAGTAAAACCTGTGAAGTTGACCACCCTTGTAAGCTGAAAACCTGTCTAAGTTGACCGCTTTTTTCAGGTGCGGAATCAGCCCTTATCAGATAAATCAACCTTTGTAAGTTGACCACCTGTCTAAGTTGACCGCTTTTTTCAGGTACGGAATCAGCCCTTATCAGATAAATCAACCTTTGTAAGTTGACCACCTGTCTAAGTTGACCGCTTTTTTCAGGTACGGAATCAGCCCTTATCAGATAAAGCAACCTTTGTAAGTTGAATACCTGTCTAAGTTGACCGCTTTTTTCAGGTACGGAATCAGCCCTTATCAGATAAATCAACCTTTGTAAGTTGACCACCTGTTTAAGTTGACCACTAAAGTAGTGCACCGCAAGTGGTCAACTTACACAGGTTTTCACTGTACTGTTTATTCCGTCTTTATTTTACATTGACTTTAACGTCCTTGATTCTACTTTTGGTCCTAAAAATATCGAATGCATATTTTCCTCATTTTCAATTTAAACTACGAACTCGATGATCAGGGACCGATTTACTCACCTGGGTGCCCCGGGCACTGACAGATATGGTCCCCCCCCCCACAAAAAATATGAAGGTAAGTGTTGGACATTATTTTGATAGAAAGCAAACTTCGATTTCAAAAGTTAACAATTAAGATGTTTTGCAAAAAAATCATTTAATATAAATCTAAAATATTTTTATGGTTTTCATGTTAGAAATTTTTTTACAGTCGCAGATGGAAAAACTATGATACAAATGGTAAAGGAAAATCATAATGTGCTTTCTGCGCATCAATGATTCTTTATATATTTTCTCCTTTGTTTTCTTGTAGTAAATTCATCTATAATGTCCTCATAATCAAGTTTTAGGTCAAACTTCCTTCTATTGATAACAGAACTAATAAAGATAATTTACCATCAGAAATGAAAGTACGCAAAGGACACTTAATTCTCTTCAATAGCGAAAATGATCGTTCTCCGCAACAATTGGCTAAAATGCTTTCATTTAATAAAAAAAATTGTCAAATGACAAATTTTTTTTTGTTCCCTTTAGTTAGGGGTCCCGAGCACTGGTCCCTAAAAATAAAAATAAAAAAATTGATGACATAAATTTGGTGCCCCCTTTCCTTTGGTGCCCCGGGCCCCGAATGCCCTGCCGTAAATCAGTATCTGTCTATGATGGGGAAAACATAATTTTGATGTACAGAATCATGAAGACGATCCTGGTATACCTTCTGCTAAGGGCGAATGGTGTGTCCGTGAAAGCGAAATGTCAAGTTGTGAGTCAAGTGTCATAAAAGAGCGTGTGCGACAAAACTTCGCGAGTGTCGATAGTGGTAACGTGCAGAAAGAATCCTTTGATGCCAATGAGGAAGTTGGAATCTGCTTAGAGTTCCGGAAGACTTGCACACGCAGCCAGCACTGTGACCAATCCCGGGATCTTACAACGGAACGATCTGCACCCAAATGCGGGTCATCAAACTCTACCGAAGTTTGACCACAGCCACCCACGCATCGCTTGGACACCAGAGCCGCTTTGGCCACGTGGGGTCCATTAGTTGCTCTCGGAACGCACTCGTCTAAAACCACGAGCTCATTCCAAAAATCCCTGCTCGATTGCGTCTCGAGCTAATTATTTGGTTTAATCGCTTGTCTAGCTATCCCGCGATTCGGCAAAAAAATTAGCATCACGGTTAAATTTTGAAAAATTTCACTCCCCTCCTTCCGTGCCTAAATAAATCCTTTAAGGGGTTACAGTACCTTAAAAATAATGAAACGATCAAAAAAATTTTTTATTGCTTATTTCAAAACTAAAAACTATTCTGAACACAGGGAAAAAGTTTCATTGCTTTAGTTCAAATATTTAAAAAGTTATGAGTGGATTTAGGCCATGCTCGCTATGTGTTCTTATGCAAAAGAAAAGCTTTAAATTGCCTTTTCTCGATGATGGTTTTTTTGTGTTTTCATGTCATTAGAATCCCTAAGGATTTTTTTCTATTAAAGATACAGCTTTAAAGTTATACTTTTTGCAATTAGGAAAACATATTTGACAAAACTGTGCATTGGATAAGCATTTTATAAATGACTCAAATGTTTAGAGCATGTTAAATTAAAAAAAAAAAAAATTTTTTTAAACTTTGATTTTTTACATAATTAATCACAGAAAATTTTCTAATAAACTCATAAGCAAATGAATGTACAGATTTTTAGAGACGATTATAGTGACCGTTTATCAAAAAACTTTTTTTTAATTAGTGCAAAAATAAAAAAGCCTTAGGGATTTTTAAAAATTGAAATTTTCCTCAATTTTTTGAATTTTTAAAAAAAGTAGGCAATATTTTTAAATTTTGAAAATAAATTATTGATTAAGAAATATGTATGCATGTTATGATTTCAAAGAAATATACAATTTATTTAAATTAAAGAAAAATGTTTGAAAGTTACTGTGACCCCTTAAGTGTCAACTACTGGTGTTTTAACCTTAATTTAAGATAGATTGGAAAATTTCACAATATTTGTCTTCACGTTTTTTATAAACACTTGAAATCCTTTGGGGGGGGGGGGGTACCCGCCGGAGGGGTGTCATCCGGGGCGGGCCGCCCTCTTCGCCCCTCACCCCCCCCCTGTATTGACGCTACTGTATTTATATATATACACTATATATATATGAACAAAAGTATAGGGACACTTTCAAAAATTCACACTTTAAAGCATTTTTTGAGAAATAAAAAACCAAATGCTTTGTAACTATTGTCACATAAAAGGGATGTTCTAGCTGTCGTTTTCCATTAGAAGTTATCTCACCCATGCATTTAGGGGACCAGCAACAAATTGAGAAGAAGCAAAATGTTTTTTGATCATCGTTCATCGTAAATAGCCGAGATTAAGCTGCAAATTTCAAAAATTAGGAACCTTACTATGTACAATTATTTTTCTACTTTCGAGAAAATATCACTGATATTCATGAAGATATAAGCATTTCTTTCAGAACTACCAATATTATTTGAAGGTTTTTGGCTCATAGCACGTAAAGGTTCCCATCAAACCTTACCTAACTTTCAGAAAACTTGACAGCACACAAGAGAAGTATAATATTAATATTGCAATCTTAAATGTTGAAAATTTGATGAAATATGAACGTTTAAAGCAATTAATTTTTTCTCTGCGCATGCGTGAAGGATAGAAAGTTATAACTTTCATAATCAAAACCCCAACTAAATTTTCCAACTTATAATAAAATTTCAGTTCATAAAAAGTTATCAGCGTTCTAATAAGCTGAATTTGAATAGCTCTTGGGCAGACTACGAATCATCATTACTAGTTAGAGATTGTTCGCAAATGTTCTGGTTTTATCATGAATCACACTAAGCGATTGCAAGCAAATGTTGCGAACTTGCGAACGACCCCTACTGAGTCGTCGCTTATCCGAGATCTATTTGAATTCGGCTCATTATATCGCTGATAACGTTATGAATTTTTAAGATATTGAAGTATCTATCTCAGCTGTTTACGATGAACGATGACCAAAAATCCTCTTTGTTTGCCTCAATTTGTTGCTGGTCCCCTAAATGCATGGGTGATGTAACTTTTAATGGAAAATGGCAGCAAAAACATAACTTTTATGCGAAAAAAGTTACAAAGCAATTGGTCTTTTATTTCTCGAGAAATCTTTAAAAATATGAATTTTTGAAAGTGTCCCAATACTTTTAGTCATATAGTGTATATACATAAAAATATATAGGGGAAAAAGGGCACATGTGAAACATTTTTTTTCATTTCTTTATTTTTCATAAAAAAATTATCAATTTCTCAACACAAAAATGGGTCCCCGTGATTGAATAAACTCTTCTTTGTGTTATGGATTTTTTTGGGATTTTTAAAAAATATATATTTTTACTTTATAGTAACTTAAAAAAATGTCTGCAGTCGTTCACATGTGCCCATAGAGGGGGGGGGGGGACACATGAACAGGCCTGGGGCGCATGTGAACACGGGTAAAAAATGCAAGAGAAGCAACATATTTTAAAGGAAAATTCTTCAATTTGAGACATTTACCTAAATAACAAATACGTTGAAGGGTTTGTAACCTATACTGTGTCAGTTTTAATTGTACAATAATTGTTCTACTAAGAAAATATTTTTTCAAAATGAGATGCAGAGTTTAAAGTGAAAATTAAAATAAGTCAAAAAATACAAAATTTAACTTTTATACGAGCCCCAGGACCACTAACTTATGTTTAGAAAATAATCTCCATTTTCAAATAATTCCAACGCAAAAAGTTTGAAATTAGTACGACCAATATTCACCAATTACACCACTTTTCCCTCGTCGTCAATAACACCTTTTGGGGGGAAATATAGCGGTTAACAAGTGTTTAAAATTACATGTGTGCATAGAGTGAGGTTTTTCAAATTGTTCGAGGTTTTGTTGGTGTTTTTGCGTATCACGCATAACATTTGCATTTACTTTTGAATAGCAATGAAAATTATAAATACCTTGTTTTTCTTACATTGACGACCCGTCATTCTTTTGAACGGGCGATAAGTTCTAATCTCATCTTCTGTATGGTCCTTTGAAATTTTGAACTGGAATTTCTCCTTGAGTTTTGGTTGCACAAATGTCACGTGTTTGTGTCAGTAATAGTTTTCAATGGAGATTATTTCTCTAAATATTAGTCAGGGGACCTAGGGCTCGTATAAAAAGTTAAATTTTGTTTTTTGACTCATTTTTAACTTTGCTTCAAGCTTTCAATATCTTAACTCTGCGTCTGATTTTGAACATTTTTGCAATTGGAAGTATACATCTAGGACTAACGGTTGCGAAAATGAAGGTGTTGCATGTTAACACGAAACACCCTGTGTGTATATATATATATATATATATATATATATATATATATATATATATGGACGATATGATCTGTCAGCATAGACTTGCAAATGTGCTCCATGGAATAGCGTTTAGCGAAATTATAAATAGTTGTGTGGATGAGTTCTGAATTAAATAATGACAAAAAAAAAAGTTTTTTTTTCTTCTGATGTTTCGTATGTAAAAACACATTTTTACAAGTCTTTTAACTAGATTTTTTTATTATTTACTAAAAGAAATGTTGATTTAAGATGTCATTTAACTGAGATAAACGAAAAAATCAAATGTTTTTCTTCTCTCGACGACGTCCATTTTCCTATGAAACTATTATTTTTTCTTTGCGATGACACGGGTGCTGAGAATTTCAAGAAAAAAAGCTTAAATGACTGTAATGTGATTTTGAATCCATTCCATATTGCAGTGATGGAATGTGTATATATATATATATATATATATGTATATATATATATATGTATATATATATATATATGTATATATATATATATAATTAATGATAGCGTGAAATACAAATTTAAAAATGTAATTTAAGTAACGCAATGAAAATGCTTAAACATTTGACGAAAATTGTCAAAGACAAATTATATTTCCGATATCGTCGAAAAAATCGTGGCTTCTGAAAGATTTAGTCGCAGAGGTATTTTATTGAGTCCGTAGGGTTTTTCATAATGCAGCTCAAGCTAACACCTTCACTGTTTTCTTCAAATTCTAAACTAAATGGCTCCAGAATGTCTCGTTCCCCCCTTGGACACTGAATCTTTTCATACTTGAATGCGTTGGCTCTCGAATCTGTTTCTCTAAAATCATTTCTTGTTGCAAGTATTGATTTAATCAATTCCTTTTTCATGCTGACATTTACGTAGGAAGTGCAGCAGAAGAGAATTTTAATTCAAATATTTGTCCATTGCCCTTCAAAATCTTCTTCTTTCCTTTCATCTTAAGGAATTCGCGTAAAAATTTCAAATAAATCACCGAGGCGGTGTAATTGATACATTTCAAAAACATCGCTTCGAGATCCACGCTTCAACATTTTCGACTTCGTGAAGAAAACTGCTTTTCTTATTTATTAATTTATTTTGCTTTTTTCTTTATTTAATTATGTTTTTGCGAAGATTTCAAGCTAAAGTTGATGAAAAAAGCAAGTGAACCAACTTTTTTGTTTATGTGCAGAAATAACGAGACGTACAAAGCAAGTGCATGAAATTTTGGCTTTTTGAAACTCGCTTTTTACGAATATTGTTATGACGAGCAAATATAGTGGTCCTTTAAGGGGTCACAGTACCTTTCAAGCAATTTCTTTTAATTTATATAAATTTTATATTTCTTTGAAACCATAACATGCATACTTATTTCGAAATCAATAATTTATTTTCAAAATTGAAAAATATTGCCTACTTTTTTTGAAAATTCAAAAAATTTAGAAAAATTTCAATTTTTTAAAATCCCTAAGGCTTTTTTATTTTTGCACTCATTTAAAAAACGTTCTTTGCAAAACGATCACTATAATCATCTCTAAAAAAATGTGCATTCATTTGCTTATGAGTTCATCAGAAAATTTTCTGTGATTAATTATGTAAAAAATCAAATTTTTTTTTAAAAAAAATTTGGTTTTTAAAGGTTTAACACGCTCTAAACATTAGAGTAATTTATAAAATGCTTATCCAATGCACAGTTTTGTCAAATAGGTTATCCCAATTACAAAAAGTATTACTTTAAAGCTGTATCTTTAATAGCAAAAAATCCTTAGGGATTCTAATGACATGAAAACACATAAAAACCCATCATTGAGAAAAAGCAATTTGAAGTTTTTCTTTTGCGTAAGAACACATAACGAACATGGCCTAAAACCACTCCTAACTTTTTAAATATTTGAACTAAAGCGATGAAACTTTTCCCCTGTGTTCAGAATAGTTTTTAGTTTTGAAACAAGCAATAAAATTTTTTTTGATCGTTTCATCATTTTTGAGGTACTCTAACCCCTTAATTGAGTTCGACTGCAAAAAATCCATGGCAGATAGGACTATTTTATTGCTTGGAAACTTTCCACGTCATCTCCAGAGCTGTGCAGTTGGAGTCGAAGAGTCAGAGTTGGACTCATTTTGGGGTAAAGGAGTCGGAGTCGAGAGTCGAAGTTTAAAATGTCAAGAGATTCGGAGTCGATCAGTTTCCCTCAAAGTCCGCAACTATGCCAGTGCTTATGAGGTAGGAGTCGGACTGTAGGAGGCGAGCTACAAGGCTTATAAGTGGACTTTCCCACTTAGATTATGATTCCAGGCTTAGAAGGCTAAACATGTACAGTCTTGAGCAAAGAAGAGACCGAGGGGACATGATTCAGCTGTTTAAATTTATTAAAACGAAAGATGTTTCGGGGCTAAAGTTTAGCACTGAAAACAGGACAAGGGGTCATTGTTTTAAGCTATTTAAATCTCAGGCTAACATGGATATTAGGAAAAATTATTATTTTAGCAGGGTAGTGGAACTTGGGAGCAGCTTACCGGAAGAGGTGGTAATGAGCAAGGGAGTAGATAGTTCTGGGGATTGTAAATGGACTAGGACCAGTCTAGCTGGGCCCAGAGCCTGTTGCTGGTCGTCACTTTTGTATTTGTATTTGGGATAAAGGAGTGGAACTCCGACTCCGCAGCCCTGGTTATCTCGGACATAAAAACATAAATCGAGAATTCACTGATGACGAGATGCAAATGACTTTGCCAACCTTTACCCCGATAAAGCGTCACTCACCTCTGGTATTCGATTTGAGTGGCTGCCAGATGCGATTTCATTTCACGCTGCCGTTGCCAGATATTGCAGTGACAGTAACAACTTGGCATTGCGTCAGTGCCACACCGTCTTCAAGTCGAACCGAGAAATGGTTTCCTTTTTTTCGCGTTGTTTCAATGCAACTACTTACATACACCCACGGGCGGCCCGAACTTAAATTATTGGGAGGGCAGAAATTCTCAATTTGCCGAATGGACTCCAAATTTTGCCGAATCTTCACACAAAAATGGCCGAATAATGATAATTTTGCCGAATCTTCACATAGAAATGGCCGAATAATAATAATTTTGCCGAATCTTCACACAAAAAAGGCCGAATAATAATAGTTTTGCCGAATCTTCACACAAAAATGGCCGAATAATGATAATTTTCACACAAAAATGACCGAATAAGGAACTTTTTGGGAGGTCACAGCGACCTCCCATCGGGGTGCCGCTGCATACATCTTTTTTCTGAGGATCTCATTTCCGATTTCAAGAGCATCTTTGTGATCTTTGTACAAGGGGGCCCCGAACTAATACTTTTGTGAGGGATTCTGTTTTCCGAATGGTAAATGACGGATACGCAAATAGCTACGACTAATCAAAAGGGACATCCGCTGTTTGAAAATGACAACGTTGCAAGACACATTTCCAAATTTGTCGAATCGCCAGACAAAATATTTCGAATACGGAGTTTCTGGGAGGATAGAGTGACCTCCCATGTGTTCGTATATAACTGGAGTGTCAATGAGGTTGGTTATTCACGCGTGGAAGATTAATTTTGCGTGCTCCAGAATCTTGGTTTGTTTTAAATGATGATGAATATTCTGCCGTGTGCCGGTAAAGGGCAGTAACTGCAAATTTATCATTTTTCATTTTTTTTATCTATTGTACGTTAGCTTTAATGTACAAGCACGATTATTTGGTTTCCGCTGAAAAGAAGACGCGAAAAAGACGTCTAATTCCAACGTCTCCCTATTGTTAGTATTGAATCCAAAACGCGTTTCTTCAAACATCTCGAAAACTCATTTCTGCAGATACTGCCGTTTACCTGCACACGGCAGTATTATTAGTTCATACATCTCAAAATGCAGCTTCTGCGCGAACGGATAAACGAAATTTCTTGAGGTGCACCTGGAGGAGAAGGCATGTCAGTGTCAAAATTAAAAATTACAAAATATCTCATCTGTTTCGGAGCAAGAGATGATCATAGTGGATCTGGAAGTCGCAAGGTTTCGACAAACTTGTCAATCAAAACCTACTTACGGTTTGAACTGCATACACGCTTTTCAACTCTGAACTGCCGTTTGCCTCTTACTAGCGCATATCACTTATTTGTACGTTAGGGGTCGTCCAAAAATGATAGCACGCTTTGTGGGGCGAGGAATTTCGTCAATTTGTCACAGGAGGTAATAAGAAGTGTGGCGTCATACATATGGATGAAGTAAATATTCATAGAAATATGTTAATGGAATATAGCGTAGCATGAGACACAAGGGGAAAGGACATTTCCTATGAACTGTGATACTTACACTGTTAAAAATTTTCCGGAAAATTTGCGGTAATTGTTACTGGCATCCATGTTGCCAGTAACTATTACCGTAAAAATCAAATGTTACTGTAAAATTTTACGGTTTCCTCGGTAGGCCACAGCAACCAATTGGCGCTGGGATCGCTTATTTCTCCGGTATATATTACCGTAAAAATCAGCGATGCGTCGGCGATGCAATTTTGCAGTAACAATTACCAGAAAATCTTCCTGAATTTTTAACAGTGTAGTGACAAATTGTTAGAAGTAGTTCCAATATATTCAGTAAATTACCGCCCAATAGCCAGGGCTAAAGCAGAAATACATGAAATACACCGCCAGCTCAGTCATTTCCAGCCGAGGACTGCAGTTTCGTGCTGGCTATTGGGCCCGGTAATTTACTGAATATACCATGCCTTGCCTTCAATATTCGAGTTGAACCGAACCATTGCTTCGGTCACTCGTCTTGTCTGCGCTAATTCTATATTAGCTACCAGTTTCTTTGGCAGCTTCCTTAAGAGGTTTTCCATCTCCAGCTCAGTCACTTTCCTATGCCGGGCTGATGAGTGCTAATAAGCACGAAACTGCAGTCCTCGGCTGGAAATGACTGAGTTGGCGGTGTATTTCATGTAGTTAAAATACATTGAAAAAAGGTGTGACATCATTTACGGGCATCCCCTTAGTTGAGTCGCTATTTTTAAATAACATTAATTATGTATGTTAAGGTTTGTCCCCAAAAAAATTAAAATTGGTTTTTTAAGTCGCACAGCCTTTTATATTTTTCCTTTTGTGTCGAAACAATTGTAAAATAAAATTCATGTAATTTGAATGACGGCAACCCGTGCCGATTTGCGCCTGAAAATGTGAACCAGCACTGTGTACTAGGTCGAATCTATTAGAAATGACGTTCTAATAGTGATCTCTGAAGTGAACTGAAGAGGAACCTTTGCTAAACACAAACCAAAACTGTAAACTGAAACGCGAACTTTCAAATCCAAACCAAAACTTATTCATTCTTGTTTCGCGTTCGCGTCCATATTGTAAAACAGTCAGTCTCTCTCGAACCACCGTAGTGTGTAGATATGTGATGTAACGTTAGCTAATAAATGTATTTAATTTCTTTATTAGTTAAATTATTGAGCAGTGACTACATAAAGCATGTAACAATGACAACACTACACAATTAAAGGAAATATAAAATGATTATAGAGAGAAGGCCCAACGTGAACTACAGATGAACAAATGAAGGTAAGCTCTTTGCTTACCTATTACCATCTTGTTTTATTTAAATTGATTTCATATAAATGGATAATTATTATTAGAATGACCTACCGAGTTATAACAGAATCGAAAAAACATTTTACTTGGAAGTTCGAAATTTCATGTTGATAAAACGGTGCCCCTATAGCCCCACCTGTATAGGGGCACAAACATCATTATCCGAATTAAAAAATATTTAGTTGTCCAGCAGGAGGAGGCCTAAAATTTAATTTTCTTCAAAAAATTGATTTTTTCTTTTTAACTTTTCAAAAATAACATGTAAATTTAAATAAAAAATCAAGTTCAAAAATTAATAGCTCATACGTTTTTAAATCAACATTTGCGAACGAGTAATAAAATAATAATGTATTTAAAATGAAAAATTTAACTTAAACTTAAAAAAAATCCATATCTTTGAGTACTATATGGGAGACTTAAATATTGCAAGAGAGCAAAAGTTTGTATTTAATGCGAATTACCTATTTACTGTTTATATTTTTCGGCTTGATGATTTCGTAAAATTTACCTTATATATATATTTTTTAAATGTATAGAAAAATTCATTTTTTGAAGAAAATTAAAAATTTTAGGCTTCTAGCTGAACACCTAAGTATTTTTTAATTTGGATAAATATTTTTGTGGTACATGTTGGGCTATGGGAGCAACGTTTTATCAACATAAACTTTCGAACTTCCAAAAAAACTTTTTTTTCGATTCGGCCTCGTATAGTGCTGTTTCACATTTTCTGGTGCAAATTGGCACGGGTTGCCGTTGTTCATATTATGTGACATTTTTACTTCCTTTTACAAAAAAGGAAGTATTGTATTCGCGAAAAAATTTTCACTCAAAAATCGCCCTTAATTTCCATTTTGCTCACCCCCAAATGAATGTTGAGTTTTTTTTTCGATTCGACCACATGCGGAAAAGTGCCTAAGAATGTATAGACACGCGAAATATCCATTTTGACCATCACCGAGGTAATTACAACGACTTTTCTCGTGACGTCTGTATGTATGTGCGTATGTGTGTATGTGCGTATGTGCGTATGTGCGTATGTATCTCGCATAACTCAAAAATGGTATGTCCTAGAAAGTTGAAATTTGGTACATAGACTCGTAGTGGGGTCTAGTTGTGCACCTCCCCTTTTGGTTGCTTTCGGATGTTCCTAAGGGGGTCTTTTGCACCTTTTTGGGGGGAAATCATTGTTAATTTCGATGTAAACTCAAGTGGCGTTATAATTTGTCGGACACTTGGCGATATATCGCCAGTCTTTTGGTCGCCAAGTTTTGTCGCCAACTTGGCGACAAATTTGGCGGAGTTTTTTTTTTTTTTTGGTTTCAATTTGGCCATTGTTGGTGATATTTAGAGAATAAATATTGAATCCCATTAAAATAGCGAATAATGGGGAAATGACATTAAATTGGAGTAAAAGGAAGTCATGTGATGCACACATCAGCTCGTTTTTTTACAATTGTTTGCCATAAAAGAAACGAGCTGATGTGTGCATCACATGACTTCCTTTTACTCCAATTTAATGTCATTTCCCCATTATTCGCTATTTTAATGTGATTCAATATTTATTCTCTAAATATCACCAACAATGGCCAAATTGAAACCAAAAAAAAAAAAAAAAAAAAACTCCGCCAAATTTGTCGCCAAGTTGGGGACAAAACTTGGCAACCAAAAGACTGGCGATATATCGCCAAGTGTCCGACAAATTATAACGCCACTTGAGTTTACATCGAAATTAACAATGATTTCCCTCCAAAAAGGTGCAAAAGACCCCCTTAGGAACATCCGAAAGCAACCAAAAGGGGAGGTGCACAACTAGACCCCACTACGAGTCTATGTACCAAATTTCAACTTTCTAGGACATACCATTTTTGAGTTATGCGAGATACATACGCACATACGCACATACGCACATACGCACATACGCACATACACACATACGCACATACATACAGACGTCACGAGAAAAGTCGTTGTAATTACCTCGGTGATGGTCAAAATGGATATTTCGCGTGTCTATACATTCTTAGGCACTTTTCCGCATGTGGTCGAATCGAAAAAAAAACTCAACATTCATTTGGGGGTGAGCAAAATGGAAATTAAGGGCGATTTTTGAGTGAAAATTTTTTCGCGAATACAATACTTCCTTTTTTGTAAAAGGAAGTAAAAAGAAAAAGAGGGCGTGCCATACTTGAAAAATCGACTTTCGTTTTTTGTGGAACACAAGGGGTCGTCAGGGCTTCATTCATATCACGAAAGCTCAGATCCTCTATTTTTTACTCATTTCTTGTGGAAATGCTCCTTAAAAGAAGAAATCGCAATTGAAACTTTCAAAGTATTACTTTTGAATTATTTTCTTAAATAGAAAATGTCCAATATTCCACATTTTTTAAATCAAGAGAGTGCTCATTTTTCCGCCCCCTTTCATTTTTACTTTCTTTTACAAAAAAGGAAGTATTGTATTCGCGAAAAAATTTTCACTCAAAATTCGGCCTTAATTTCCATTTTGCTCACCCCCGAATAAATGTTGAGTTTTCTTTCAACCCGACCACACGCAGACAAATGCCTAAGAATGTATAAAAACCCGAAGTACGTATCCATTTTGGTATTCCCCGAGATAATTAGAACGACATTTCTCGTGACGTCCGTATGTACGTATGTATGTGCGTAAGTGCGTATGTATGTCACATAACTCAAAAACGGTATGTCCTAGAAAGTTGAAATTTGGTAGGTAGACTCCTAGTGGGGTCTAGTTGTGCACCTCCCCTTTTGGTTGCATTCGATTGTTTCTAAAGGGATCTTTTGCCCCTTTTTGGGGGGAAATCATCGTTAATTTCGATGTATACTCAAGTGGTTTATAATTTGGCAGACACTTGGCGATATATCGCCAGTCTTTCGGTCGCCAAGTTTTGTCGCCAAGTTGGCGACAAATTTGGCGATTTTTTTAATAAAAATCTGGTTTCAATTTGGTCACTGGTGGTGATATTTAGAGAGAAAAATATTGAATCACACTAAAATTACCAATAATGGGAAAATGACATTAAAATTGGAGTAAAAGGAAGTCATGTGATGCACACATCAGCTCGTTCATTTTATCCTTAGATACGTTTTTTTCAGTGGAATGTATCACTATTATGGTCTCGTATTTTTCACTCCTGCAAACTCAATGCCACCTCTCTTACTATTGTCAAGGAGTATTTTCACACCTTAAAAATACCTTTTTACTCGTGGCAAGTCTTAAAAAAAAAAAAAAAAGGAATCGAATCCCATTCGATTTCGAAAGTTAAATGCAGCACATCGCCTGTATTCTGATTTTAAAACGAGCTGATGTGTGCATCACATGACTTCCTTTTACTCCAATTAAAGGTCATTTCCCCATTATTGGCAATTTTAATGTGATTTAATTGTTTACCCTCTAAATATCACCAACGGTGGACAAATTGAAACCAAATTTTAAAAAAAAAAGAAAAGAAAAAAAAATTCCAAATTTGTCGCCAAATTGGCGATAAAACTTGGCGACCAAAAGACTGGTGTTATATCGCCAAGTGTCCGACAAATTATAACACAACTTGAGTTTACATCGAAATTAACAATGATTTCTCCCCAAAAAGTGGCAAAAGACCCCCTTAGGATCATCCGAATGCAACCAAAAGGAAAGGTGCACAACTAGACCCCACTAGGAGTCCACGTACCAAATTTCAACTTTCTAGGACATACCGTTTTTGAGTTATGCGAGATACATACACACATACACATAGACGCACATACGCGCATACATACGTACATACGGACGTCACGAGAAATTTTGTTGTAATTAACCCGGGAGTCGTCAAAATGGATATTTTGGGTGTCTGTAGGTTCCTAAGTATATATCCACGTGTGATCGGGTCGAAAAAAAAAAAACTCAACATTCATTTGGGGGTGAGAAAAATGGAAATGAAGGCCGATTTTTGAGTGAACATTTTTTCGCGAATACAATACTTCCTTTTTTGAAAAAGAAAGTAAAAAAAGGGAATCGAGTCCCATTCGATTTCAAAAGTTAAATGCAGCACATCGCCTGTATTCTGATTAAAAAAAAAAACCTCCCTGTGTTTGAGAAAAAAAAGTATGTTTTAGGTCAAGAGAGCGTCTATCAACTTGTAAATGAGTCAATTAGGAGGAATTTGGCGCCTATCGGAGCGGAGGCTCCAGTTGGCTCCGCTTCCTCAGATAAGGGAGATCTGGAGCCACGCAAGCAGATCCATCATTTCAGGAAGGATCATCTGAGGATATAAAAAAAAGCAGGGCAGAGGAGGAAGATGAGCCAGAGGAGCTTCGACAACTTCCGGAGGGGATGTTTGCTACGGCCAAGACAACGGATATGTGTCCGGTCCGACAAACATGGGTGCGATCCGTGGGCCGAAGACGCGCGATGATAACCACCGGGCCGGATTATAAATAGAAATCACTATGAAACTGAAATTCAGAGATAATAGCAAAGGGTGGGGACGATGGTCAACTTTTGACAAGCATCAAGTTGGAGAGGCGTCGCACCGCACAATCTTTACCAAAATACCCCCCATGGACAGCAACGGAGCTCTAGTTGACTCACACAGATACAAACATAAAGCTTTCTAACTGTAAAGAAAAAGATAGTTGAATTTTTAAACTATTTCATTTAAATTATTTTCTTAAATGAAAATGTCGAATTTTTTCTACTTTAAACTCAAAATAGTACGAGTGTATTTTACGCATTGGAAATTGAAAAAAAACTTTGAACAAGCGTATTTTTGTGCTTTGCATCTTAAACAAAAATTTTGCATCGCGCAAAGTAGAGAAAAAGATAATTTAGATTTGATCTTTTTTTTTCATTTTTTTTTTTTTTTTTAATTCTGAATGTCAAACATTGTGAAGGTTAAAAAAATAAAACAGTGCACATTTTTCTTTCCACCATCTTTCTATTCATTCTTAGATAGTTTATCTTTCACAAAAAATACTTTTTGTATACTTAACTCCCCCAAAATGAATTTTACTCCTCTAAAAAAAAAATCCTAATCAATATTTTAACGCCTTGAAAGAAAACTCTAGTAATCTCTCTTTGTCTCAATTTAAATGTCTCAAGAAAAGCAAATTGAAAATAAAACAGTGCACATTTTTCTTTCCCCCATCTTTCTATTCATTCTTAGATAGTTTATCTTTTACAAAAAATACTTTTTGTATACTTAACTCCCCCAAAATGAATTTTACTCCTCTAAAAAAAATCCTAATCAATATTTTAACGCCTTGAAAGAAAACTCTAGTAATCTCTCTTTGTCTCAGTTTAAATGTCTCAAGAAAAGCAAATTGAAAATAAAACAGTGCACATTTTTCTTTCCCCCATCTTTCTATTCATTCTTAGATAGTTTATCTTTTACAAAAAATACTTTTTGTATACTTAACTCCCCCAAAATGAATTTTACTCCTCTAAAAAAAATCCTAATCAATATTTTAACGCCTTGAAAGAAAACTCTAGTAATCTCTCTTTGTCTCAGTTTAAATGTCTCAAGAAAAGCAAATTGAAAATAAAACAGTGCACATTTTTCTTTCCCCCATCTTTCTATTCATTCTTAGATAGTTTATCTTTTACAAAAAATACTTTTTGTATACTTAACTCCCCCAAAATGAATTTTACTCCTCTAAAAAAAATCCTAATCAATATTTTAACGCCTTGAAAGAAAACTCTAGTAATCTCTCTTTGTCTCAGTTTAAATGTCTCAAGAAAAGCAAATTGAAAATAAAACAGTGCACATTTTTCTTTCCCCCATTTTCTATTCATTCTTAGATAGTTTATCTTTTACAAAAAATACTTTTTGTATACTTAACTCCCCCAAAATGAATTTTACTCCTCTAAAAAAAATCCTAATCAATATTTTAACGCCTTGAAAGAAAACTCTAGTAATCTCTCTTTGTCTCAGTTTAAATGTCTCAAGAAAAGCAAATTGAAAATAAAACAGTGCACATTTTTCTTTCCCCCATCTTTCTATTCATTCTTAGATAGTTTATCTTTTACAAAAAATACTTTTTGTATACTTAACTCCCCCAAAATGAATTTTACTCCTCTAAAAAAAATCCTAATCAATATTTTAACGCCTTGAAAGAAAACTCTAGTAATCTCTCTTTGTCTCAGTTTAAATGTCTCAAGAAAAGCAAATTGAAAATAAAACAGTGCACATTTTTCTTTCCCCCATCTTTCTATTCATTCTTAGATAGTTTATCTTTTACAAAAAATACTTTTTGTATACTTAACTCCCCCAAAATGAATTTTACTCCTCTAAAAAAAATCCTAATCAATATTTTAACGCCTTGAAAGAAAACTCTAGTAATCTCTCTTTGTCTCAGTTTAAATGTCTCAAGAAAAGCAAATTGAAAATAAAACAGTGCACATTTTTCTTTCCCCCATCTTTCTATTCATTCTTAGATAGTTTATCTTTTACAAAAAATACTTTTTGTATACTTAACTCCCCCAAAATGAATTTTACTCCTCTAAAAAAAATCCTAATCAATATTTTAACGCCTTGAAAGAAAACTCTAGTAATCTCTCTTTGTCTCAGTTTAAATGTCTCAAGAAAAGCAAATTGAAAATAAAACAGTGCACATTTTTCTTTCCCCCATCTTTCTATTCATTCTTAGATAGTTTATCTTTTACAAAAAATACTTTTTTGTATACTTAACTCCCCCAAAATGAATTTTACTCCTCTAAAAAAAATCCTAATCAATATTTTAACGCCTTGAAAGAAAACTCTAGTAATCTCTCTTTGTCTCAGTTTAAATGTCTCAAGAAAAGCAAATTGAAAATAAAACAGTGCACATTTTTCTTTCCCCCATCTTTCTATTCATTCTTAGATAGTTTATCTTTTACAAAAAATACTTTTTGTATACTTAACTCCCCCAAAATGAATTTTACTCCTCTAAAAAAAATCCTAATCAATATTTTAACGCCTTGAAAGAAAACTCTAGTAATCTCTCTTTGTCTCAGTTTAAATGTCTCAAGAAAAGCAAATTGAAAATAAAACAGTGCACATTTTTCTTTCCCCCATCTTTCTATTCATTCTTAGATAGTTTATCTTTTACAAAAAATACTTTTTGTATACTTAACTCCCCCAAAATGAATTTTACTCCTCTAAAAAAAATCCTAATCAATATTTTAACGCCTTGAAAGAAAACTCTAGTAATCTCTCTTTGTCTCAGTTTAAATGTCTCAAGAAAAGCAAATTGAAAATAAAACAGTGCACATTTTTCTTTCCCCCATCTTTCTATTCATTCTTAGATAGTTTATCTTTTACAAAAAATACTTTTTGTATACTTAACTCCCCCAAAATGAATTTTACTCCTCTAAAAAAAATCCTAATCAATATTTTAACGCCTTGAAAGAAAACTCTAGTAATCTCTCTTTGTCTCAGTTTAAATGTCTCAAGAAAAGCAAATTGAAAATAAAACAGTGCACATTTTTCTTTCCCCCATCTTTCTATTCATTCTTAGATAGTTTATCTTTTACAAAAAATACTTTTTGTATACTTAACTCCCCCAAAATGAATTTTACTCCTCTAAAAAAAATCCTAATCAATATTTTAACGCCTTGAAAGAAAACTCTAGTAATCTCTCTTTGTCTCAGTTTAAATGTCTCAAGAAAAGCAAATTGAAAATAAAACAGTGCACATTTTTCTTTCCCCCATCTTTCTATTCATTCTTAGATAGTTTATCTTTTACAAAAAATACTTTTTGTATACTTAACTCCCCCAAAATGAATTTTACTCCTCTAAAAAAAATCCTAATCAATATTTTAACGCCTTGAAAGAAAACTCTAGTAATCTCTCTTTGTCTCAGTTTAAATGTCTCAAGAAAAGCAAATTGAAAATAAAACAGTGCACATTTTTCTTTCCCCCATCTTTCTATTCATTCTTAGATAGTTTATCTTTTACAAAAAATACTTTTTGTATACTTAACTCCCCCAAAATGAATTTTACTCCTCTAAAAAAAATCCTAATCAATATTTTAACGCCTTGAAAGAAAACTCTAGTAATCTCTCTTTGTCTCAGTTTAAATGTCTCAAGAAAAGCAAATTGAAAATAAAACAGTGCACATTTTTCTTTCCCCCATCTTTCTATTCATTCTTAGATAGTTTATCTTTTACAAAAAATACTTTTTGTATACTTAACTCCCCCAAAATGAATTTTACTCCTCTAAAAAAAATCCTAATCAATATTTTAACGCCTTGAAAGAAAACTCTAGTAATCTCTCTTTGTCTCAGTTTAAATGTCTCAAGAAAAGCAAATTGAAAATAAAACAGTGCACATTTTTCTTTCCCCCATCTTTCTATTCATTCTTAGATAGTTTATCTTTTACAAAAAATACTTTTTGTATACTTAACTCCCCCAAAATGAATTTTACTCCTCTAAAAAAAATCCTAATCAATATTTTAACGCCTTGAAAGAAAACTCTAGTAATCTCTCTTTGTCTCAGTTTAAATGTCTCAAGAAAAGCAAATTGAAAATAAAACAGTGCACATTTTTCTTTCCCCCATCTTTCTATTCATTCTTAGATAGTTTATCTTTTACAAAAAATACTTTTTGTATACTTAACTCCCCCAAAATGAATTTTACTCCTCTAAAAAAAATCCTAATCAATATTTTAACGCCTTGAAAGAAAACTCTAGTAATCTCTCTTTGTCTCAGTTTAAATGTCTCAAGAAAAGCAAATTGAAAATAAAACAGTGCACATTTTTCTTTCCCCCATCTTTCTATTCATTCTTAGATAGTTTATCTTTTACAAAAAATACTTTTTGTATACTTAACTCCCCCAAAATGAATTTTACTCCTCTAAAAAAAATCCTAATCAATATTTTAACGCCTTGAAAGAAAACTCTAGTAATCTCTCTTTGTCTCAGTTTAAATGTCTCAAGAAAAGCAAATTGAAAATAAAACAGTGCACATTTTTCTTTCCCCCATCTTTCTATTCATTCTTAGATAGTTTATCTTTTACAAAAAATACTTTTTGTATACTTAACTCCCCCAAAATGAATTTTACTCCTCTAAAAAAAATCCTAATCAATATTTTAACGCCTTGAAAGAAAACTCTAGTAATCTCTCTTTGTCTTTGTCTCAGTTTAAATGTCTCAAGAAAAGCAAATTGAAACTAATCATTTGCCGCTGATATCTTAATAAAACAGTTAAAATTAAATCATACTGCAGTTTCAGTTTTAGAAAAGGGTCAGTTAAGTCTGTTAGCAGTGAGAGCTTTGCTTAGAACTTTCATGTGCTGCTCTCTTAAGAAATAATAAGATTTTTTTTAGGTCAACTGAGTACTTTTTTAAAATTTCAGTTGAGAGGCTAAAATTATCATAAACAAGTGCTGCAACGTTATTATTTTTCAACTATAAAATTAAAGAATTCTTAACTACACGAAGTTCCACATTTTGTTTTCTCTTTCGGGCCGAAGATTTGAAATTGATTTTTATGTTTTACAGCAGTTTTGATTGAACTACAATATGCTGTTTGATTTCAGTAGCAGTCCCGTCGTAGCCAAATATTTAGTTGGAATAAGTCAAGATAAATGTTTTTTGAGCAATCAGGATTGCTTATTGTTCTCATTTGACTGTTTTGATGTCCTTTGATTTTATTTTCCCACCGCCACCCTCCGCAGCATCACCGTCGACCGGCTCCTCACGATGCTGCTCCTATAGCGAAAGCCGTCTCCAGGTTGCATCCATGTCCTACACACACGCGCATACATACACAACTACACACACACACGCACACACATACACACACGCATACATACAGACACATACACACACGCATACATACAGACACATACACACACAAAAAAACATACACACAACTACTTACACATTCATGCATACATACAGACACCTACACATACACACACACATACACACAACTGCCCACACACTCATGCCTGCACACAGACACAAACACATATGCCTACACACACATTCATACACACAACTACCCACACACTTATGCCACCACACAGACAGAAACACACATACCCCCCGCACACAAACACACACGCCTACATACACACACTCGTGATTGCGAAAAACATAATTTGAATTCAAAATGTCAAAATTCAAATTATTTTTTTTTTTAATTATTTATTCGTTTACTTTTTAGGAAACGTCCACTGCAGTTGCATTTAAATTCAATAATGGCAAAACTTGCAGCATTTAATGCTTTATTTTATTTTAAACTTCAGCTCTTTATCTTACTCGGTTGATTTTAGAGGTAACGCGTGAAGAAAGTTTGGCATCATAATAGAAATTCACAAAAATTACAAAATTCAGAAGTAAAAATAAGGAAGGAAGTTACAAAATTCCAGAAGTATTTTGTAACAACGCCCGTTTTATGTTTTTATTATTTTTTACGTCATCTAAAATGATCGTATCCACCTTTCTCTTACTCTTTCACTTTAAAAATTATCGACATATTAGTACGGAAGCTGATTAATAAGGTATTAAAAGAATTTGTTTACTTTGAAATAGGAACTTAAAATGGTTCCACTATACCTCATAAGCTACTACACTGTAAACACGATTCAGAAACGTTCCTGGAAAATAATCGGCAGCTGATGTGCCCAATTTCTAACTACCAGTAACATACCTTGAAAACCCGGGTTTTTTTAAAAAAGCCCACGGACCCAGGGTTTTTTGGGTTTTTTTAAATAAAACCCAAAAAAACCCAACTAAAGCTGGGTTTTTTAAAAGAAATGTGGGTTTTTTTTTTTTTTTTTTTTTTTTTTTGCCTTTTTTTAGGGAAAATGTGGAGTACTTGTAGCATATTGTAGCGTAAGTATATGGACAAAGCGCAAAAATTGTCTTGGGGTAAAAAAACTGGAAAACTAGTTAAAATTCAGCGTTTTCTGAAGAAAAGTATAAAAGACGACAAAACCCAAGAATGGTGAAGTTTCAGATTTTTTAGTTTCCATGCTTACCAACAGTTAATGCAAAGTTACTTCTCGAGTGAGAAAATCTATTGTTCGTTTTTAATTGCTACTACTTTTTTTTTTTTGCATTTTACTTTCCTGTATTTTATTTTGTTATGCAAAACTACTGTAGAACCTCAAGTAGTTTTTAATCCCTTTTTACTGAATTCCAGCTTAATCAAGATATTTCTTTCAATTTTATGTTGCCAGTTTTTCTATTTCTGTGTACAGAGTAAGAAATATTAAACTTTTTCGTAAGATAATTAAAATACTGTACATCCTGTTCTGTTTTCTGCCCGACCGTTTGAAAAACCTGTTAATTTCTAAAAAATATACCTTGTGTTTATTCGAGATTTGCGAAGTGTTTGTTTGCAGGAAATAATTCACATGAAAGCTTTTTAGCTAGAGTAGTATCCTCTGTACAATCTGCAAATATTGGGAAAATCAGACGTGACAGGACTTAGTCAAAATAATTTGAGTCCTTTTATTTATCAGTTAATAAAAAAAGTTAAATATATTTATTTAAAATCTTTGAAACATTTTTTTAATGTTGTTAAAAGTTGAGAAATACTATTTCAAAAAATTCATTTTTTATGTCCAATGTTTGTGGTGAAGAAGAAATGAAAAAGAAGTTTAAATTGTGAAAGTATTTAAATTAATTTTTTTAAAAACTTCCCAAAAAATTAAAAAAACCCAAAAGTGGGCTAAATAATGGGTTTTTTTAAATGAGTTTTTTCAAAAAAAACCATTGGGTCCGACCCAATTGGGTCCAATCCGACCAACCCTGTTGAAAACGCCAGGAATGTTTTCTGCTAAAATTCAGTAACTTTCCTGAAACTATCCTGGAAGGTTCCTGAAAAAATCAGAAATCTTCCCGTTTAAAGCCAGTCGTGCCGCTGGAGCTTTAGAGTTAACTTAAGTAGGTATAATATTGTTACAAATTCTGTAAATAGTAATTATTTTTGTGATTAATTTGTCGTAATCTAGCTAAATTCGGCGTTTATTAAATTATCTTTCATCTAAAATTATTGCAGTAACGTAACCTGTAAATAGTTTCTTGTCATGAATATACAGCCCCCGTACATTCGGCTGAAGTATACGGTCCCCTCATTTCTGAATGATAAAATTTGTGAATGAAAGAAATAAAATAACAGTCTACGATTTTCGGGAATCCTGTGGAATACTTGAGAGTTCTCTTTCGATGGGTATAAATAGCGGTCGCATGATAAAAAGTCAGTTTCGAGTTAGTTTTTGCTTGTGAATCGTTGCAGAGAGCATTTATTGCTCTGTTTTGTGAAGCCTTTTAAGCTGTATTTTTGCTTATTTGGATGTAAATACGTGTGTAACCGTTGAGTTTACGGTGTTGATTGTTATTTGCTGAATTGCTGATGATTCATTTAGCAGTTGTCAACGATCTTTCCTGTACATAGTGTAAATAAATCCCCTGTGTTTCTCTCAAGAACTGTGTCGTCCTTTCAAGAAAGTTGGAAGTCGCAGCGGATCCGTTACAATATAATAGCTTGGAACCTTCCTGATTTATCAATAAAGTTCCATAATCAGTATCAGCGCCGTGTCCAAGGGGAGGGTTTTAGGGGTTAAACCCCTCCCTTGGGGAAAAAATAAGCAAAATGAAGAAAATGTATATTTGACTTAAATTTACTTTAATGAGAAAGTTTGCGTTCAGCGTTTTTATTTTAATTTTCTCTCTGAAGTTTTTTGCGATTTACAACTGCTAAAGCCTTACAAACTGATGTAATCTTTCGGAAAAAGTATGGCGGACGAACCGCTGAATGATCTACCAATGCAAAGAAAGAATATTGCTTATTGTAACGTAAGGAGCTTATGGTGAATTTGGCATATGTTACATCTATGAAGATGCATTAGTGATTGTGCTCGGCTATGTAATTTGCATCTGCAAAGAGCTCTTTCTTGTTTAGTTTATTAAGCATTATTTCAGAACATAACAACCTGACATACACTCTACATTATAAAAGAATTTGTGAAGAGTTTTTAATACTCATTGCAATATACTACATAGTAAACAGATTTGATTAAAAAGAAGCAAGCAAAGTTTGATTAAAGCGAATCTGTGAAACGAAGGAATACTTTGGTAACTTGTACAGCTAGAGGTATCCTTCAAGAATACAGCAATCCTTCCATGTGAATAAACGCCTTCTTGGATCGGCAATTTGTCGTAAAACAAAAAGCTGTAAGGAGGTTGAATTCTCCCCCCCCCCACCTACTGTTAAGATTAAAACCCCTCCCTTTATGAAAATCTGGACACGGGCCTGATCAGTATTGGAAACATGGCCAAAGCAGAATTGCAACAAAGTAACAGGAATTTTACTCTCCTGCAATTCTAAGCAGTCCATGGATTAATTCTCTCCCTTTGGGAGCTTAATCAGTCTGGACGGGCCGAAATCGAACTGAAGCCGATACACTTTATAAATACGCTCAGTTAATCTTTAAACTGGGAGCTAAAAATATGTTTCGCAACAGTGAGAAGCCCAACTTGTGACAAAGATACTTGATTTTTCCAGGAAGTGGATAAAAACCACTGAAATAACGAAACGTTGCACAGAAATAATCAGTAACGTTTCAGAATTTTTTTACAGTGTGTGGTCTTTAACTCTTATTAGTTCGTCTGGGATGAAAGGGATACTGTGTAAATGGGTAACAATGTTCAAAAAGTAAAATAATCATCTGCGTGTGTGATAGATACATTAAGATACAAATTTGTAGTTGTATACGGTCGACGCTCATTATAACGACCACACATTATAAAGACCGTCCCATTATAACGACCAGTGATAGAAGTCCCAACTTTGCTCCTATAAACTCTATGTTAATTTGCTTTCGTTATAACGACCGTTCTGTATCGTCTAATCCAATACAGCGACCGAATCAGCGGACGCTATTTCTGGTGTTCTTTCCAATAAAACAAATTTGTTGCTTAAAATGACATTGATTATTGTTTACGGACATCTGCCTGAAGTTTTCAATGTCAAATCCAACTTTAAGAGGGGGTGGGGGAGATTACCATTCACCACAGCTAGCACAGAAAAAAATCAAGAAAATTCCAGATTCCTAAGAAAAGGGAGTTGACAGATGTATTGGTAGTTTGATGTTTGAATCTAGTATTTTTAAAGATTTGGGGTTCTCGAGGGACTTTTAAATGTTTCTTTGGAAAGCAAGAGAAACACAATTTATCACCTATATCTGAAACAGAAAATAATGTTTTGTAAAAATCACGTTTGCTAAAAAGGCAGACCTCTGTTTCTGGTTTTATCTTCAGAAATTGTTGTGGTAGTAGTAGTAGTAGCAGATCTGAAAGTGTGTAACATTTTCCTCCCTATATTTTCTACTTTAAAACTTGTTTAATATTCTGTCATAATATTTTGTACACTACTTTTCTAAAAATTCCTATGATAAAAAACATTTGGGCATTTACTTGGGCATGCATGATGACGGTGTACATTTTTTTAAATTTATGCCACATATAACGACCACTCGTTATAAAGACCTTTTTCTCTGGGACGGAGATGGTCGTTATATCGAGCGTCGACTGTATTATGAAAAGTAATAATTAAATCAATAATCTAGCCTTTCCGCAGATTGACGTAAGACTTTCATCACGTCATGCAATTCACACATCAAGACAGTGAATGGAGCATTAAATACAAAACCAACTTAAGAGTCGTGGCGGGGATCGAACGGAATCCGGTGCCTAAAACCCGGCTTATTTCAAAACCAGCTCAGTCCATGTTTTCAATGATGCCCACTGTAAAAACAAGTCTCTGTAACAATTCCTTCATTTTTGAAACGAAAATTGAGAAAGAGACGATCGATTGATTTAAAAACTACATTATTTTTATCTCTAAATAATGAAAAAATACTGCTCATTCACAAATGAAAACAATAATATAATCGTAAACTCAAATTTCTATTCAAAGGAAAAAAGAAAAAAAGTCTCTTGACTGGACGACAAAAGCTACGTTTCTACTATGAGTTATTGAATAACGGACACTTAGAATGTTGAAGGTATGTTGAAATAACAAATCGAATTCAATTTCAGTTAATGCAGTTAAATTTATCAAAACTATTTATTATATTCAGTAAATTACCGCCCATTAGCCAGGGCTAAAGCAGACATACATGAAATACACAGCCAGTTCAGTCATTTCCAGCCGAGGACTGCAGTTTCGTGCTTATTAGCACCCATCAGCCCGGCATAGGAAAGTGACTGAGCTGGAGATGAAAAACCTCTTAAGGTAATTGCTTCGGTCACTCGTCTGGTCTGTGTAATTCTATATTAGCTACCAGTTTGTTTGGCGCTCTTGGCTTCCTTAAGAGGTTTTCCATCTTCAGCTCAGTCACTTTCCTATGCCGGGCTGATGAGTGCTAATAAGCACGAAACTGCAGTCCTCGGCTGGAAATGACTGAGCTGGCGGTGTATTTCATGTATTTCTGCTTTAGCCTTGGCTAATGGGCGGTAATTTACTAAATATACCACGCCTTGCCTTCAATCTTCGAGTTGAACCGAACCATTGCTTCGGTCACTCGTCTGGTCTGTGCTAATTCTATATTAGCTACCAGTTTGTTTGGCACTCTTGGCTTCCTTAAGAGGTTTTCCATCTCCAGCTCAGTCACTCCTATGCTGGGCTGATGAGTGCTAATAAGCACGAAACTGCAGTCCTCGGCTGGAAATGACTGAGCTGGCGGTGTATTTCATGTATTTCTGCTTTAGCCTTGGCTAATGGACGGTAATTTACTAAATATACCACGCCTTGCCTTCAATCTTCGAGTTGAACCGAACCATTGCTTCGGTCACTCGTCTGGTCTGTGCTAATTGTATATTAGCTACCAGTTTGTTTGGCACTCTTGGCTTCCTTAAGAGGTTTTCCATCTCCAGCTCAGTCACTCCTATGTCGGGCTGATGAGTGCTAATAAGCACGAAACTGCAGTCCTCGGCTGGAAATGACTGAGCTGGCGGTGTATTTCATGTATTTCTGCTTTAGCCTTGGCTAATGGACGGTAATTTACTAAATATACCACGCCTTGCCTTCAATCTTCGAGTTGAACCGAACCATTGCTTCGGTCACTCGTCTGGTCTGTGCTAATTGTATATTAGCTACCAGTTTGTTTGGCACTCTTGGCTTCCTTAAGAGGTTTTCCATCTCCAGCTCAGTCACTCCTATGTCGGGCTGATGAGTGCTAATAAGCACGAAACTGCAGTCCTCGGCTGGAAATGACTGAGCTGGCGGTGTATTTCATGTATTTCTGCTTTAGCCTTGGCTAATGGACGGTAATTTACTAAATATACCACGCCTTGCCTTCAATCTTCGAGTTGAACCGAACCATTGCTTCGGTCACTCGTCTGGTCTGTGCTAATTGTATATTAGCTACCAGTTTGTTTGGCACTCTTGGCTTCCTTAAGAGGTTTTCCATCTCCAGCTCAATCACTTCCCTAAGCCGGGCTGATGTGTGCTAATAATCACGAAACTGCAGTCCTCGTCTGGAAATGACTGAGCTGGCGGTGTATTTCATGTATTTGTTACAACCTAAATAATCATACTACATAGGGTAAATGACTAGTAATGAGCACCCAACCAGTAATGGGCAGGTTTCTCGCGTATTGTCAATATCTACTCGTAGTTTGTAATCGATATTTCAGAAACAACACCAGTGGTGGTGGTGTAGAGTCTATGGGAGGAATTATATAAATTCATGTGTCAGCAAAACACAGTCGGCCAGCTCCTTGCAGGGCCCGACTAACTGAAAATAAGGCCCAAGGCCCACAATGATTTTGAGGCCCCCTGAAGGCTATTATTTTAAAAATGTGTTTATTTTTTATACAGTTGTAATGCTATGCCATAGACTAATAATAAGAATAGACCGAGCTATGGCAACCCTTTGCTGCTCATGAATCAAACCATGTGACTAGTGGATATCCTAGCAACAGCGGGCGTTGATCGTGGCAGACGATCAACGTCCGCGAGAGATAAAATAAATAGAATTGATGGAACACGGAAGAATTATCTTTTATATTGTCCAATTTGGAAATTTGTTATTCTAAATTGTAAATATTTTGTTAATATAGTGAGTTTTTCGTTTAGATAGTATTGTGCATTTTCTTTAGTCAATTTCAATAACTCTCTAAGCAATTAAAGATGCAAGCGCCCAAATAGAATCGGCAAACGGTAAGATTTTTACCTACACTTTCAATTTAAGATTCCGATTAGTACATTTTTGCGTTAACGCAAAACGTTTACGCCATTTCGTTCACGCCAACGCTGACGTAGCAGTTCCAAATGAAATAAAAGTTACTGAAAACTGTGAACAAAAACTAATTACTAATGTCAAAATAATTCATAACTAAAAGAAAAACAGTTCAATCTCTGCACCTGGAAAAAAAAATTATAATGAAAACACATTACTTAAAATACATGTCGAGTGCCAAACTATAGATCATGTTGCCATCTAGCAACCATGCTGCCAAAGTTTTCGCCAAGCCTCCCACCAGTCACATGATGTATCCCTGAACCAATTTTTTCATCATCAAGTCTGGGAAAGCTCGGTCTACTCTTATTATTAGTCTATGTGCTATGCATAATTCTTTAAGTAATTTGGGGCCTCTTAGGAAGAGGGAGGCCCAGACCTAGTAGGCCTATGCGGTAATCAGGCCCTGGCTCCGTGATGTTGCCGGAGTACAGATTGATGTCTTTCGGAGAGAATTCCCCAAACCGGGTCACAGATCTTATAATGACAGGGCGCTCCAAAATATGATTTGGTGTGAGTGGGACATCATCACAATTGCTGCAGGGACGGTAGGTTCTCAAGTGGGTTCAAGTAGGTTCAAAAGTGGTATTTTGAATTCTCAAAAGACCATTTTTTTTTCTCAAAAAAATATTTTATCTGCATTTGGAAAAAATGTTCAAAACGGGAAAAATTCAATTTTTTTTGCATTTAAGATTTTGAAGGGCTTTTTTTCTTAAGGGCCTGATATTGCTGTTGCTTATCAGATAGCAGTTTTATTGGTACGTACTCATTCTTTAACTTTTTTTTGTCGTATGAGTACATTTTTGCCAGGTCACAGTACCTTTCAAACATTTTTTTTTAAATTTAAGTAAATTTTATATTTCTTTGAAACCATAACATGAATACTTATTTCTTAATCAATAATTTATTTTCAAAATTTAAAAATATTGCCTACTTTTTTTAAAAATTCAAAAAATTGAAGAAAATTTAAATTTTTTGAAATCCCTAAGGCTTTTTTATTTTTGCACTAATTAAAAAAAATTTTCTTTGTTAAACGATCACTATAATCATCTCTAAAAATCTGTGCATTCATTTGGTTATGAGTTTATTAGAAAAATTTCTGTGATTAATTATGTAAAAAATCAAACTTAAAAAAAAAAAAAAAAATTGGTTTTTAAAGGTTTAACATACTCTAAACATTTGAGTCATTTATAAAATGCTTATTCAATGCACCGTTTTGTCAAATATGTTATCCCAATTGCAAAAAGTATTACTTTAAAGCTGTATCTTTAATAGAAAAAATCCTTAGGGATTCTAATGACATGAAAACACAAAAATACCATCATTGAGAAAAAGCAGTTTAAAGCTTTTCTTTTGCATAAGAACACATAGCGAGCATGGCCTAAAACCACTCATAACTTTTTAAATATTTGAACTAAAGCAATGAAACTTTTTCCCTGTGTTCAGAATAGTTTTTAGTTTTGAAATATGCTAAAAAATTTTTTTTGATCGTTTCATCATTTTTGAGGTACTGTGACCTGACCCCTTAAAATAGTTTTTAAAAAACTAGCTCATTAGGTTTAATTCCTATTCTCTATAAAACAGAGATTTCAGACTTCATGTTCAATTATGTAATAGTTAATGAAAAAATGCTTGGTACTTTTCCATTATACGTCAATCCTTCTGTGTGTGGGGAGGGGAGCCAGAAAATACTTTTCCCGGGCACCGACATAACTTGGGGGGGGGGGGGGGGGGGAGAGCTGGTCTTGCCACATGCAGACGGTGAAGCCTTGTGTTATCTTCGATTTTTCGTCAATTTGGGCAAGTTTTCCTGAATTTCGGCAGAGTTTAATGCCTTGTATCTCGGAAACCGGGGTACGAGGACAAATAAAAGATGCTTTAAATATGTCTCGATATGCTGTTTCGATGACTGCCTATTTATTATTACATTTTGTTCGTTCCACTATTCGTGAGGTTCCTGGCAGTGTTGCCAACTCCTAAAAATGTTTCCCCCTAAACTCAACTCATAAAACCCCTAAAAACCCCTAAATGACGTCAGAAAGTCACGTGATCCTTTAACTGTGACGTCACACATGGGATTAAAAGATCACGTGACCATTGCTATTTTTCGTTGCTGAGTGAAATAAAGTCATTTTTATCATTTTTATGTCATTTCTGATCAAAACCAATGGTTACAAAGGCTCAAAAAGTATATGTAAGTAAAAAAAATGCATGAAACAATCGAAAAATAGCATTTTCATAAGTGAAAAACATTTTTACCTATTAAAAAAACTAAAATTTAAATCCTTAAATTTACCCCTAAAAATTTTATCCCCAGAAAAAATCCCATTCTAAAATTTTCCCCCTAAATTTAGGGGGAAAACCCCTAAAATTGCAACCCTGGTTCCTGGTGAGACTGCAAAAGTCTGAGACTGTGTCACGAAAGCGAAAAGGACTGAGGAACATCGTGGTAGACCTTCCGAGTTGGGTTAACGTAAATGCGGATGAGGAACGAACGAAAAGTATATAAAGAAAAAGAATTTGCACCTGTGCCGAACGGATGGCTCTCAACGACATAAGAGTCGAAAACTCCGCGGAAAACAAAGAAAAAAAAGTACACACCATATGACTGAAAGAACCGACTCTTGAATCACGCCTTTTGAATCGCCTCCATATTCCAGAGAATGGCTGGATAAAAGCATAGAGGTGAATATCAGGATAAGTGCCAATTTGAGAAACGGAAACTAAATTTTATATTCTTTGCAAAACGATCACTATAATCATCTCTAAAAAAATGTGCATTCATTTGCTTATGAGTTCAACAGAAAAATTTCTGTGATTAATTATGTAAAAAATCAAAGTGTTTTTTAAAAAAAAATTTGGTTTTTAAAGGTTTAACATGCTTTAAACATTAGAGTCATTTATAAAATGCTTATCCAATGCAGTTTTGTCAAATATGTTATCCCAATAGCAAAAAGTATTACTTTAAAGCTGTATCTTTAATAGAAAAAAATTCGTAGGGATTCTAATGACATGAAAACACATAAAAACCCATCATTGAGAAAAAGCAATTTGAAGTTTTTCTTTTGCGTAAGAACACATAGGGAGCATGGCCTAAAATCACTAATAACATTCATTTGCTTATGAGTTCATTCGAAAATTTTCTGTGATTAATTATGTAAAAAATCAAAGTTTTTTTTTAATTTGGTTTTTTTAAAGGTTTAACATGCTCTAATAATTAGAGTAATTTATAAAATGCTTATCCAATGCACAGTTTTGTCAAATATGTTATCCCAATTGCAAAAATTATTACTTTAAAGCTGTATCTTTAATAGAAAAAAATCCTTAGGGACTCTAATGACATGAAAACACAAAAAAAAAAAAAAAACATCATCGAGAAAAAGCAATTTCATTCGAGAAAAACCACTCCTAACTTTTTAAATATTTGAACTAAAGCATTGAAACTTTTCCCCTGTGTTCAGAATAGTTTTTTGTTTTGAAATAAGCAATAAAAGATTTTTTGATCGTTTCATCATTTTTGAGGTACTCTAACCCCTTAAAGATATTAAGAAAATAAAATGAATAGGGCATTTTAACTAAAAAGTATTAACAGGTTTAAAAAAAAAAAAATGGGACAAGGTCAAGGTGAACATTTACCACCATTTTAGGGGCTGTATTTTTGGCTGTTAAGGAGAAACGAGCTGATGTGTGCATCACATGACTTCCTTTTACTCCAATTTAATGTCATTTACCCATTATTGGCCATTTTAATGGGATTCAATTGTTTACTCTATCACCAACAGTGGCCAAATTGAAACTAAATTTAAAATTAAAAAAAGACATCGCCAAATTTGTCGCCAAGTTGGCGACCAAAAGACTGGCGATATATCGCCAAGTGTCCGACAAATTATAACACCACTTGAGTTTACATCGAAATTAACATAATTTCCCCCAAAAAAGGGGCAAAAGATCCCCTTAGGAACATCCGAAGGCAACCAAAAGGGAAGGTGCACAACTGGGCCCCACTTGGAGACTACGTACCAAATTTCAACTTTCTAGGACATACCATTTTTGAGTTATGCGAGATACATACACACATACGCACATACATACGTACATACGGACTTTGCGAGAAAATTCGTTGTAATTAACTCGGGGATCGTCAAAATGGTTATTTCGAGTGTCCGTAGGTTCCTAGGTATATATCCACGTGAGGTCGGGTCGGAAAAAAAAAAAAAACTCAACATTTATTCAGAGGTGAGAAAAATGGAAATGAAGGCCGATTTGTGAGTGAAATTTTTTTCGCGAATACAATACTTCCTTTTTTGTAAAAGGAAGTAAAAAAATGCTTTTAAAAGCATATTTTAAGAAGTTAAACTTATTTTGAAACAGGAAAGAGTTTGACAGGAGAAGCAATACATTTAAAATGTTCTTTGTGTCATAAAAACCAACTCAACAAGCTCATCAAGCGAAGAAATATTTGTGATAAACATCGGTCCCTCACGCATTCGTTCGATTACAATTGGTTTCCACTTCGATGCTACAGACATAATCTTTACAGACACAACGAATTTCTTGCTATATGACAGCTGAAAATCACTACATTCGAATTGTTATGTTCAGGACAATAAATTTGTTTTCTATTATGCAAAAAAAAAAATTGAAAAATTAATTTATTCCACGTTTTATTGAGCATTCACGATTGCTTATTGCTTTCATTTGACTGTTTTGATGTGCTATCATTTTATTTTCCCGCCAGCACTCTCTGCAGCATCACCGTCGACCGGCTCCTCACGATGCTGCTCCTCTAGCGAAAACGGTCTCCAGGTTGCGTTCATATCCTACACACACGCGCATACATACACACACACACACACATACACACACATACACCCACACACAAGCACATACACACACGCATACATACAGACACCTACACATACACACATACACCTACACACATACACACACGCATACATACAGACACATACACACACACACACACACCTACACACAACTACACAAACACATGCATACACACGCATAAATACAGACACCTACACTAACACACACACCTACACACACGCATACATACAGACACCTACACATACACACACATACACCTACACACAAACACATACACACACGCATACATACAGACACCTACACATACACACACACCTACACACAACGACACAAACACATGCATACACACGCATACATACAGACACCTACACAAGCACACACACCTACACACACACACTCATGCCAGCACACAAACACACATCCCCCCACACACAACACACTCACGCCTACATACACACACAATCGTGATTGCGAAAAACATAATTTGAGTTCAAAATGTCAAAATTCAAATTATTTTATTTATTTTTTTTCATTTTCTTCTTTTTGCTACCGACATGATCTTTCATTTGGTAGAGACAGAAAAGTAAAGATTGAAAAAGTCTTACCTGTAATTCTATGCAACTTAAGTAATTTTTTAATTTTTTAATTGAAACTTTTAATTGAGACTTGTACACCACATAAAACTGCTTCATCTCGCTTAATCCTTTAGCACCAAGTAAAGGTTTTGATTAAAAAAAAAACATTCCGAAAGTCTGCGCTACCGACACTATATGAAAATTTGAAACATTAATTGCTTTTTTTTATCGATGTAAATTCATTTTTTTTTTTTTTTGAACCTTAAGAGTAAATCCTCATAGATGAACATAAAACAATTCCTTTGATATTTGTTTTTCCTGCGATGTTTTATAATGAACAGGATTTTTTTTTTTTTTTTTGATGATCGTGATTCAAATGTGGGAAATGTTGCGGACATGATTTTGAGGCAAGAAAAAGTTCTAGTGTCATTGATTAAAGTAAAACCTGAAAATTTTGTCATAAATTGAATGCGAGACGAAGTTTACCGTATGGATTTGATTTGTTTTCATTGGAAGTGTTTGAGAAATTTATCTGGGACTTAGATTAGACCTTTCCCTGATATTCAGCCCCTGATTCATGTTCAACTCTCGTGTAATCAACCGTCCAATCACTCTGTCACCCCGTCCAATGACTATTTTTCTTAAGTTAATTTTGAATTCAGATTTAAAGTATTTTCTTTCGATGGAGGGAGGGGGGGGGCTTTTCCTAGTAACATTTTAAAATTTTGACTCGAAAAAACTTTTTTTTTTGTATAGTACGGGAATGTGTGCAAAGTTAAGATAAATAATGTTTTTCAAAATGATGAAACTCGAAATTTAATTTAAAAATAACAATACATAAAGAAGGAAGAATTATACCTAAAAAGAAAGCTTGTATTAAAATGTTATTTTTAATTTTTGGCAGTAAATTTTTACTTTCAAATAAAAGTAAAATGATCACTTTTGCTGTATTTGTGATAATTTGAATGTTTTCTAAAGAAATATTTTAATAAAAATAAAATAATGAGTGAATGCACGACTAAATGAATTAATAAATGATTAAAAAAGCAACTGAGTAAATGGTTGATAAATAAATGCGTGAATAAGTTACTGAATGAGAAATAAATTACTGAATGAATACATAAATGAATGTTAAGCAATGTTTTAACGAATGAATAAATCTGTAACTATGTCAATGAATCAATAATAAATGAATAAATTTTTGAATTAATCTATTCCACTTTGTTCCCCTCATTTTGCTCGGCATGCACTTGTTAAATTGCATTGCAGTCGACTCCCGCTACAACGCGATCCGACTTACGCGAAATGGCTATAACGCGAGTTTTTCAGGAGCAACGAATTTTAGAGCTAAAGCGAATTTCTCCCTCTCAACACGAAAATGTTTGGAAAGGAATCGTGATGATATGTTTAGGCTTTGTTATTGACTACTAAACATAGACTTCGTGAATGTACTTTCATCTTTTCGGCATCATTGACTGCGAAGTTCCCACACACCGCACTATAAACATTGCTTTATTAGTGTGTACACTGTAAAAAAAACTGTAAATTTTGAAGAAGCTATCCGTATTTTTTACAGAAAAAAACTGTTCGTAATAAAATACAGGATTTCTCTGTTTTTTTGAATCTGTAACCGGTTATAAGCGTTAACTGTTACCATTGCCTCACCGCGTACTTTGTTTTTCTTCGAATCTTCGAAATTTCGCCCGCGTGTTTGGATTTTGGTTCTCGTGCTCGAATTTTTGTTCTTATATTTATTTATAAAAAGCGAGTAAGTCTTAAATCGTTTGCAACTTCCGTTTCATTGCATCATAATCAATATTTTATTATTATGTTTTTTTTGTCATCTGTTACAGAGGCATATTCTGAAATTCACCTTTGTATACATGTATTTCGTAGTAGTATAGTAAATATTGAAATGTATTTATAAAAGTATAGTTTCATTTTTTAATCTTCATAAAGTAATAAATCATCTTGAATAAATAATAAAAATACGGAAGATTTCTGTAAAATAAACGGAAGAAAACTGGCGTCCTGGCTGACAGTTTTCTTCCGTAAATTTTACGGATTTTTTTTACAGTGTATATATCACCACTCCTCATTTTTCATTTATTTATTCTTAATATGAACAGTGATGAAATATTGTGCCACCTAGGCACGCTGTTTCATTATCAAAAGTTTGAAGATGAAAACAAAAAGTGAAAGTTTGCGACAGTTTAAGAATAGGTAAAGATTTTTGATACGCTTGAATAACCAAAAAGTGGGTCGAAGATAGCCCGACAACTAGGTATAAGGTGAATCTTTCATACGTATAATTAAAAGTCAAGAGAAGGCAACCCGTATAAGTCCAGGGGGTCCCAGAGGGGTGTTACCATAGATGCAAATGTTATAAAAGTAAAAACGTGAAGCTACTGTATTAAAAAATATATTAGAATGACAATCAGATTGCGCAGGATAAATCATCTCCAATTTTTAAGTTATAAATGTAACTTATTGTATCTACTGTACAGTGCAGTGATTTATTATTACTACATACTGTACGTACCGTACTGTGTTATTTTTATGTCTCTCTTTCCCATTGATCATTGATTTTGTGCATTTTAACAGTATTTTATGTTGAATAATGCAACTTTTTTAAAAATACGGTAAAAATTCTGCTCTTTGTGTAAGAAACGATAATATATTGTTAAAAAAATAGTCAAATAAAGTTCAAAAGGTGTTTAAATGTGTAAGATGATTGGGTATGTTAATAAAAAAAATCATATACACAACACTTTTCCACAACGCGAAAATTTCGACTTACGCGAGGAGTCTTGGAACCCATCCCTCGCGTAAGTCGGGATTCGACTCTAGTTGTAAGACGCGATCACTTTGGGAACCAAAATGTCGGACGTGTCGGCTCTCCTAGTATAGTAGCCTTCATTGACACTGAAGACTCAAAGAGACAAAAAACATGAAATGGGCCGTTTAAGCGCCGTTTATAGGGTCTGCTAAATACATTGCGAAAGAGAAATACAAAAATCTTATCCTACACTCAACTGCTTAATCAATGATACACGGCTCATTGTTTCGTTCCGTAACAAAATAACAGAATTTAAACTTTGCATCAGGTTCGCGAAAAATTTTTCACCCAAAAATCGACCTTAATTTCCATTTTGCTCACCCCCAAACGAATGTTGAGTTTCTTTTTCAACCCGACCACACGTGGATATGTGCCAAGGAACGTACAGACACCCGAAATATCCATTTTGACAATCCCCGAGTTAATTACAACGAATTTTCTCGTGACGTCCGTATGTGCGTATGAGTGTATGTATGTCGCATAACTCAAGAACGGAATGTCCTAGAAAGTTGAAATTTGGTACGAAGACTCCTAGTGGGGTCTCGTTGTGCACCTTCTTTTTTGGTTGCATTCGTATGTTCCAAAGGGGGTCTTTTGCCGCTTTTTGGGGGGAAATCATTGTTAATTTCGATGTAAACTCAAGTGGTGTTATATTGAGTAATATAATATATCATTATATAACTCAAGTGGTGTATTTGGCGGACACTTGGCAATGTATCGCCAGTCTTTTGGTCACCAAATTTTGTCGCCAACTTGGTGACAAATTTGGCGATTTTTTTCAATTTTTTTTTTTTTTTTTGTAATCTGGTTTCAATTTGGCCACTGTTGGTGATATTTAGAGAGTAAACTATTGAATCATATTAAAACTGCCAATAATGAGAAAATGACAGTAAATTGGAGTAAAAGGAAGTCATGTGATGCACACATCAGCTCGTTTTTTTTTATCGAAACCGTATCTCTGCCCTCACTCTTGTCCTTTAAGCTTTGACTTTCAATCATTACAATATTAGGAACAGGGTTTCCAGACCCAAAATCCCGATCCCGAATCCCGCGGGATCCCGCATGATATTTAGCGGGATTAATCCCGTGGGATTGAGGGCAAAATCCCGCAAATTTTTTACATACAAACGTTTTCTAACATTTGCCGCTCATAAAACGACTACAGTGAAATCTGTGTAAGTTGACCACTTGCGGTGCACTACTTTCGTGGTCAACATAAACAGGTGGTCAACTTATCCCCTTCAGACCTGGTGTCCGGTATACCGGACATACACTTTAAACAGCTGCTAATTATTGATTTAATCACTTGATTTTTTTTGTAGTTGACTCTTTACATTCTACTTATTATAATCTGTGAAATAATTTTTCGTTTTGGGATTGACAACACTCACATATAAGGATTGAGAGATAGAGAGTGGCTCATTTTTCCAACCTTGGATTTTCATCTGAAAAACGAGGTTTTTTCCTGAATTTTTTAAAAATATATAATTTTTAATTAATCGTTTCAAACGCTTGTATTATGTTTTATAATTGTTTGTAGAACATTTCATAATGAAGTTTGTTCAGTATTTTTTTGTTTTTGTATATGAAATATTGATTTCAAAAATATAAAACCGGAATATTGGACGTGCCATAACTCTTTTAATTTTTCTCCTACAAACTCAAAATTTTGTATATAAGATACCCTTTACCATAGTACACTGTGTACAAAATATCAACATTTTTGGTCCAATATTTATAATTCCGACTGAAGGGGATATAGAAGTTGAATTATATGGTATAGATTTAATTCTGTGCCCGGAAAAAGTGGTCAACGTAGAGAAGTGGTCAACTTACAAGGGTGGTCAACTTTACAGGTTTTACTGTATTTTCACAACTATCATCTGAAGTTAGAATTACCTTCTTCGTATTTCTGCACGAAGAGCAAGAAAAATTTTCTATTATGTGATGTGCTGTGGATTTACCATTTAGGAACAGTACAAAAATAGAGTATATTTTTCCGTGGCTGAATTGCTACTCTCATTTGAAGTGTCAGTTTCCATTCGTTCAGTAATTGAGAAAATGCGTAAAAATTATAAACACTTTTGAAATGCGTAAAAATGCGTAAAAATTATAAACACTTTTGAAAACCTTCTCTGAAATTTAAAATTCAGAAAATTATGGTTTAGAAAAAAATAAAGAAAATATCACAATAGAGAAAGGAGCCACATCACGCGTTTTCATCAAGCGCATTATTTTTGTGCAAAAATCCCTTCACATCTCATACGAGCGATGCTTTGTTAAGATGCATTGGAATTTTTTTGAGCACACTTTTACGTACCAAATGATAATTGCAAATTGGGATCTGACTTTGTAGTGCTCTACAATCCTTCCCAAAAAGCACAATATTTTCTGTTTGACATTAAAATTTAATTTTTAGAAGAATGAAGTCAATCCCGCGGGATCCCGGGATCCCGGGGGATTCGCTCCTTAAAATCCCCGAAATCCTGCGGGACTGAATTTGACGCGGGATCGGAAAACCTAATTAGGAACTATTTTCTACAATAATAGAAAGTATTAACTTTCTAATTCGTATTTAAAAAATAATGATTTTTTCGTGTTTCAGATTTGTTAAAATGTATCAACTATTATCATAACTACTACAACATTACATTAGTTAAAACATGTGTTTTTATAGTCAAGGCAGTTAAAACTTATGCATTACATCGAATAATAGATTTCTTTTCTCTTTAATACTACCATCCATTTTTTAAAACCCCTATCTTTTGAAGCAATGTAACTACATCATCCACCAAAAAGAAAAAAAAAAGTTTCTGTTTTTCATTTTGTTTTGTTTAATTTCTTTTTTTAAAGTATGTGAAAATTTGTTTGCAAAAATGATTTCAAAAGCAGATTAATCTTATTCGATTAAACGGGGGATCTTTGACATCGTGTCTGTAGGAAAAATTCGGTTGAATACGTAACATTTTATTCGTCTACAATTCTTGCAAAGTTACAGCACCCAGAGACCAAATTTCGTTCTCATTTGGGGCTCAGTCCATCTGGATGCCAGTCGAAGGTGAAGCCCTAAATACAAACCCTTAAGGGGTTACAGTACCTCAAAAATGACCAAATGATCAAAAACAATTTTATTGCTTATTTTGAAACTAAACACCAGTCCAAAGACAGGGGAAAAGTTTCATTACTTTAGTTCAAATATTTAAAAAGTTATGAATGGTTTTAGGTCATGCTCGCTATGTGTTCTTATGCAAAAAGAAAACTTTCACTTGATTTTTCTCGATGATCGTTTTTTTGTGTTTTCGTGTCATAAGAATCCCTAAGGATTTTTTTCTATTAAAGATACAGCTTTAAAATAATACTTTTTGCAATTAAGATAATATATTTAACAAAACTGTGCATTGGATAAGCATTTCATAAATTATTCAAATGTTTAGAGCATGTTATACCTTTAAAAATCAATTTCTTTTTGGAAAAAATTACGATATTTTACGTAATTGATCACAGAAAATTGTCTAGTAAACACAAAATCAAATGAATGCACAAGTTTTTAGAGATGATGATTGTGATCGTTTAGCAAGAAGCTTTTTTTATATTAGTTTAAAAGCAAAAAAGCCTTAGTGATTTTAAAAAATTGAAATTTTCCTAAACGTTTTGAAGTTTTAGTAAAAGTAAACAATATTTTAAAATTTTTAACATAAATTATTGATTACAAAGTAAGTAAGCATGTTATGGTTTCAACGAAAAATAGAATTTACTTAAATTGAAAAAAATTTTTTGAAAGATACTGTGACCTCTTAATAAAACAATGACACTAGAAGCTAATGTGTCAAAATAAATGTATTTTGACACTAGAAGCTGAAAATATTTTTCACAACGGTGAGACTCTGCATTCATGCAACTTGGAGAAATTCAGAAAGCGATTTCGCAAAAACACTCCATTTTCTCTGGAAAGTGGAAGAAACCCGTGAAACCTCGGAACATTGCCCGGAAATAAAGTGTGATGTTCCATTGTTTCTTACAGTGTAGTTCTTTTTTCGCCCTCTGCTTTTTGATGAGTTAGAAAAATGAAAAGTACACTTTCAATTCTATTCTTCATTTCTTCTTCATTTTTTAGTTTTTTGAGCAATCTCGATTGCTTATTGTTCTCATTTGACTGTTTTTGGCGTTCCGCTGATTTTATGTTCCCACCGCCACCCTCCGCACCATCACCGTCGACCGGGTCCTCACGCTCCTATAGCGAAAGCCGTCTCCAAGTTGCACCCATGTCCTACACACACGCGCATACACACACAACTGCACGCACACACACACATACACACACGCATACATACAGACACCTACACATACACACACACACAAAAACATACACACAACTACTCACACATTCATGCATACATACAGACACCTACACATACACACACACACACAAAAACATACACACAACTACTCACACATTCATGCATACATACAGACACCTACACATACACACACACACAAACATACACACACATACACACAACTACCCACACATATATGCCAGCACACAGACACAAACACACATGCCTACACACACATACACATACCCTCTACACACAAACACACATACCCCCACACACAAACATACATACCCCCCACACACACTCGTGATTCCGAAAAACATAATTTGAATTCAAGATGTCAAAATTCAAATTATTTTTTTTTTTTTTTTAGCAATCATGATTGCTTATTGTTCTCATTTGACTGTTTTGATGTCCTTTGATTTTATTTTCCCACCGCCACCCTCCGCACCATCACCGTCGACCGGCTCCTCACGATGCTGCTCCTATAGCGAAAGCCGTCTCCAGGTTGCATCCATGTCCTACACACACGCGCATACATACACAACTACACACACACGCACGCACACAACACACACAAACATATACAAACACCTACACACATACACATACATACAGACACCTACACATACACACAAAAACATACACAGAACTGCTTACACATTCATGCAAACATACAGACACCTACACATACACACAAACATACACACAGCTACCCACACATTCATGCCTGTACACAGACACAAACACATATGCCTACACACACACATACCCCCACACACACATTCATGCACACAACTGCCCACACACTTATGCCACCACACAGACACAAACACACATGCCTACACACGCATACACATGCCCCCCCCCCCACATACACACACACAACTACTCACACAGTTATGCTTGCACACAGACACAAACACACATGCCTACATACACATACCTCTACACACAACTCACATACCACTACACACAACACACATACGCCCCACACACAAACACACACGCCTACATACACAAACTCGTGATTGCGAAAAACATAATTTGAATTAAAGATGTCAAAATTCAAATTATTATTATTATTTTTTTTTTTGGCAGATCTTAACATTTTTTTCTACTTTATACTTTTTTTTTCTTCACGTGCGCCTATTGTTGTTATTATTATAGTTACTAACGAGTTTGCAATTAATTAGTTATTGAAGTTGTGGAAGCACCGGAAAATTCGAATCCGTTGTTGATTCTTCCCTAGTGAATTTATTAAATGAACAAACATTTCTTTCTGCAGCCCTCCCTACCGGTCTCTTTTCCCCCTAAAAGTCCTTTTTACTTCCTTTTACAAAAAAGGAAGTATTGTATTCGCGAAAAAGTTTTCACTCAAAAATCGGCCTTAATTTCCATTTTGCTCACCCCCGAATGAATGTTTGGTTTTTTTTTCGACTCGAACACACGTGAATATACGCCTAGGAACGTACAGACACCCGAAATATCCATTTTGACGATCCCCGAGTTAATTACAACGAGTTTTCTCGTGACGTCTGTATGTACGTCTGTATGTGCGTATGTATGTATGTCGCATAACTCAAAAACGGTATGTCCTAGAAAGTTAAAATTTGATACGTGAACTCCTAGTGGGGTCTAGTTGTGCACCTTCCCTTTTGGTCGCATTCGGATGTTCCTAAGGGGAATCCTCGAATAAATATTGAGTTTGGGGTTCGAGTTTTTTTTTTTTTTTTTTGACTCGACCACACGTGGATAAGTGCCTAAGAACGTATAGACACGCGAAATATCCATAATGATGTTTCCCGAGTTAATTACAACAAATTTTCTCGTGACGTCTGTATGTACGTATGTATGTGCGGATATGCGTATGTACGGATGTGCGTATGTATGTCGCATAACTCAAGAACGGTAAGTTCTAGAAAGTTGAAATTTCGTACGTAGACTCCTAGTGGGGTCTAGTTGTGCAACCCCCCTTTTGGTTGCATTCGGGTGTTTCTAAAGGGGTCTTTTGCCCCTTTTTGGGGGGAAATCATTGTTAATTTCGATGTAAACTCAAGTGGTGTTATAATTTGGCGGACACTTGGCGATGTATCGCCAGTCTTTTGGTCGCCAAGTTTTGTCGCCAACTTGGCGACAAGTTTGGCGTTTTTTAATTTTTTTTAAAGTCTGGTTTCGATTTGGACACTGTTGGTGATATTTAGAGAGTAAACTATTGAATCACATTAAAATTGCCAATAATGAGAAAATAACATTAAATTAGAGTAAAAGGAAGTCATGTGATGCACACATCAGCTCGTTATTTTAGTTTCAAGTCCCTAAAAGCCAAATTTTAACATTCTGGTTCCTTTTCTCCCTTTTTACATTTAAAATTTCAGTTTCCTTTCGAACTTTCAATGGAACTTCCTTTATCAATATGTTTTTTTTTTCTAACAGAAATATGAATGTGTTGTTCACACCTCTAAAGAATAATTTCTAAGTTTTGAATGAAATGGGGGCACGAGAGCAAGAGTTCGAAACTATTGGCTGAGTGTAATGAATTAATTCGACATTGTTTCTTGTTCCCTTCAAAAGTATTTTTTATTTAAAAAAAAAGCATTTTTTTTTTTTTTTTGCTAACTAGTAGGTAGAAATATACCTTTCATAAATAACTAGTGAAAGTAGTTATTTATGAAATAAAATTATTTCATAATTAACCAGTGCAGCTCTCGTTTCAACCTTTAAACATTAAGATAAAGGTATCTTTTTTTTTTTACACATTTCGGTCCGTTTTCTACCTAGAGACAAACAAAAAATTCGTTAGGGCCCTGTACTTATTTAGTGAAGATGGAGAAGTTCTAAAAAATCCAAAACTTTAGTTACTAATAAATTTAGTAAATAAAGTGTATTTATTTATATGTGCAGGCGTGTTTCATAATGGTTATGTGCATACATTTGGCACAATACAGTGAAAAGTTATTTGTAAAAAATATGACATAAATATACAGTCAGAGCGTGACGGATCATAATACTTGTTCGTAATAACCGAGTGCTTGCAAAAAACGAGCTGATGTGTGTATCACGTGACTTCCTTTTATTCCAATTTAATGTCATTTTCTCATTATTGCCAGCCTTAATGTGATCCAATTGTTTACTCTCTAAATATCACCAACAGTAACCAAACTGAAACCAAATTAAAAAAAAAAAAAAAAAAATCTCTAAATTTGTCGCCAACTAGGCGACAAAACTTGGCAACCAAAAGACTGGCGATATATCGCCAAGTGTCCGACAAATTATAACACCACTTGAGTTTACATCGAAATTAACAATGATTTCCCCCCAAAAAGGGGCAAAAGACCCCCTTAGGAACATCCGAATGCAACCAAAAAAGAAGATGCACAACTAGACTCCACTAGGAGTCTACGTGCTAAATTTCAACTTTCTAGGACATTCCGTTCTTGAGTTATGCGACATAAATACATACATACATACAGACGTCACAAGAAAACTCGTTGTAATTAACTCGGGGATCGTCAAAATGGATATTTCGGGTATCTGTACGTTCCTAAGCACATATCCACGTGTGCTCGGGTTGAAAAAAAAACTCAACATTCATTTGGGGGTGAGCAAAATGGAAATGAAGGTCGGTTTTTGGGTGAAAATTTTTTCGCGAATACAATACTTCCTTTTTTGTAAAAGGAAGTAAAAAACGTTTGTTAAATATCAGAAAATTTTTACATACTTTTTTTTAAATCTCTTCACAGATCCTAAGAAGTTTGTTTGAACTGTCCCACTTGTCTTTTATTATTTTATTTAGTTGGTTTAACATGAACTTCTGTTGCATTATTCTCCCAAATAGATGGTGGCATTCACAAAATAAGAAAAAGAAGGCCGTCATACTTGTTTGCTTGCTGACTTACTTTCGGGGTTAACTTCGTAATGTTAAAAAAAAAAAAAAAAAAATCTAAGATATGATTAGCTGGGTAAGATCAAAAGTTAGTCAATGGAAACTTAATGAATGACAAAAATATTGCTCGCCATATCCGGAGTTTGCTCTTAAAAGCGAGTTACGCCTCCATTGTACCAACCAAATATGTCTGGTCTCCTGGTGAATCTGGATTCTCGTTGAATCAGAGTTTGTTATAAGCGAGTTCGACTGTATAAGGGATACCTTTTCCGAGAGTCTCACAACCAAAGGGCTGCTGAGTCGGTGGGAAAATGACAGACTCCGACTCCTTTACCCCAAGTCACTCCGACTCTGACTTTGACTTTCCTATGAGAGTTGCGAATTGAGAGGGAAAATGTTGTAATGTTTTTGCTTTTACAGTCGACTCTCGCTACAACGCGATCCGACTTACGCGAAATGGCTATAAAGCGAGTTTTTTCTCCGGTAAAGAATTTTAGACATAACGCGAATTCCTCGCCAGCAACACAAAAATTTTCGGAAGGGAATCACGGTGGCCGTATCGGCTTTGTTATTGGCTACTAAAAATGTTTTTTCGTTAATGGACTTTCATCTCTTTAGCATCACTGCGAGCGGAAGTTCCCACAGCGTACAAGTCTGATACATCGCTTATACAAATAATTACTCCTCATTTTTTTTTTTTTTTTTCATTCTAGTCAAGAAAAGGAAGTCCGTAAAAGTTCATCGAGTAGTATCTAAGCAAAATGTAAAAATTTTGAAAATGGAAGCTGTTCTTGTATTGTGAATTTCTATTCTATTCAAGAGTCACAACTGACTACAACTGTATTTATGTCGAGGCCTGCATACTATGTGCCTTGCCTCCATTATTTTATATACCGATAGATGGCAGCACCATCACCGGATCGTACAGTTAATGAGAATTTAGAACTAGTCCAAGAGCTAATAGCTACCTGAAACTAGCACCCCCAGAGGTATCGTTTCACTTGGAGGACATTGAGACCACGAGCATATTTAACGTCGCCCAGTCCCCTTTAATGACGACGGTGGGTCTTCGACCAGCGGGGATCGAACCCGAGCCCCTCCGGCCCCGAGTCCAATGCCCTACCGATCAGGCTACCACGGCCCTTATTGTGAATTTAAGAAACCAGAAAGAGGGGTGTTGCGTTGCCATAGATAGAAAGGTTATAAAAGAACCAGTGAAGCAACTGTATTGTGTGTTTAAAAATACATAAGAATAACGATTTGATCATGTAGCATAAATCATCATATTCACTTTTTTAAGTTACAAACATCATTACTGGATCCACTGTACAGTAAAACTATAGCGCATGTGTTTTTCTTACTACATACTATACGCACCGTACTGGTTATTGTATGTCTTTCTGGTCCATTGATTATTGATTTTGTGCTAGCAGCATTTTATTTTGATTAAAACGTTCTTTTTAAATTTAAAACACAAACGAAAATTCAGTTTTTTATGTAAGAAATAGTACTGTATAGTTAAGAAATGGTTTTTAACAACTTCAGGTGGTGCTTACAAGTGTCTAAAATAATTGGATATGTTTATAAAAGTTTTTACGCCTACCCTTTTCCACAACGCGAAATTTCAACTTACGCGAGGGGTCTTGGAACGCATTCCTCGCGTAAGTCGGGACTCGACTGTACCCCAAAATGAGTCCTTAAAAGTCCAAGAGGTGGCACTCGATTTTAGCGAGTTGAAGGTCCTGCGAGTTCAAGTGGAGGTCGTCTCGTAGGGCGACAGAAGGAAGGGCCGACAGGTGATTTAACAACTTGAGGTGGTGTTTACAAGTGTCTAAAATAATTGGATATGTTTATAAAAGTTTTTACGCCTACCCTTTTCCACAACGCGAAATTTCAACTTACGCGAGGGATCTTGGAACGCATTCCTCGCGTAAGTCGGGACTCGACTGTAAAACCTAATCACTTGTTGCTGCATTTTGTTTCGAAGTCCATCATGTTAACATTGCAATGCCGCCATAAAATGAAAAATTAAAAATATGACGGTATCGAACTAGATGTACACTGTTAAAAATTTTCCGGAAAATTTACGGTAATTGTTACTGGCATCCATGCTGGCAGTAACTATTACCGTAAAAACTAAATGTTACTGTAAAATTTTACGGTTTCCTCGGTAGGCCACAGCAGTCAATTGGAGCTGGGATCGCTTATTTCTCCGGTATAAATTACTGTAAAAATCAGTGTTGATGTAAGTCCGCCATTTTACAATAACAATTACCAGAAAAACTTCCTGAATTTTCAACAGTGTACGAAATGTCAAAGGAGCATTTTTTTTGGAACGCGAGGGATGCGTTCCAAGACCCCTCGCGTAAGTCGGGACTCGACTGTACCCCAAAATGAGTCCTTAAAAGTCCAAGAGGTGGCACTCGATTTTAGCGAGTTGAAGGTCCTGCGAGTTCAAGTGGAGGTCGTCTGGTAGGGCGACAGAAGGAAGGGCCGACAGGTGATGAAGCAAGACGATGCGGAAAACGTGCCGCTTGGGCTTTCTTTGGGCCACCCCTCTCTGGGGTGCACGAAAGATTGACCTGGCCAGCGAAGGGTTACGAACGTTGACCTGTTGGAGATTCCACGCAAAAGAACCTTTCTTTCTTCAACCGCGACGCGCAGGAAAATCATTTTGTCAAACTTTCAAAATTCGAAAGCTTCCTCTGGGAACACACTTTGACAGTGTCGCGAAGATTTCACATTTTGATGGATTATTACGGTTCAGGGAACCTGATTATTTCACTTCATTTTCCCTTTTTTTGCTTTCGTTTCCTCTATCCATTACTTCACTCATCGTCTTATTTTTTTTTCCAAACCAGCTTCCTCGTTTGTTACACTGCTATGATTCATGTATACATACTAATTCAATATTTTGTGACAAAAGTTATCCAAAATGCTCAGTTGCAGTTAATTTAGTATTGTAGCGCGGATAAATTTCTTTCGATAGCCCCCCCCCCCAAAAAAAAAAAAAAAAAAAAACGAAAAATATGCTTAAAGAATGAAGATGTCTATGTAACCGTTCGACAAATAATACAAGAAGTTTTGTAGTAAGTTACCGCCCTAAAGCCGGGGCTAAGGCAGAAATACTTAAAATACACCGCCAGCTCAGTCATTCCATCCGAGGACTGCAGTTTCCTGCTTTTTAGCACTCATCAGCCCGGCATAGGAAAGTGACTGAGCTGGAGATGGAAAACCTCTTAAGGAAGCCAGGAGTGCCAAACAAACTGGTTGCTAATATAGAATTAGCACAGACCAGACGAGTGACCGAAGCAATGGTTCGGTTCAACTCGAAGATTGAAGGCAAGGCATGGTATATTCAGTAAATTACCGCCCATTAGCCAGGGCTAAAGCAGAAATACTTAAAATACACCGCCAGCTCAGTCATTCCATCCGAGGACTGCAGTTTCGTGCTCTTTAGCACTCATCAGCCCCGGAATAGGAATCACATGAGCTGGAGGCGAAAAATCTCTTAAGGGAGCCAAGAGAGCCAAACAAACGGGTAGCTAATGCAGAATTAGCAAACCAGATGAGCGACCGCAGCAATGGTGCGGTTCAACTCGAGGATTGAAGGCAAGACATGGTATACGCATTAAATTACCGGGCCCAATAGCCAGGGCTAAAGCAGAAATACATAAAATACACCGCCAGTTCAGTCATTTCCAGCCGAGGACTGCAGTTTCGTGCTTATTAGAGCCCGGCATTGGAAAGTGACTGAGTTGGAGATGGAAAACCTCTTAAGGAAAACTAGAGTGCCAAACAAACTGGTAGCTAATATACTGGTAGCTAATATGTCTAATTCTATATTAGCTACCAGTTTGTTTGGCACTCTTGGCTATCTTAAGAGGTTTTCCATCTCCAGCTCAGTCTATGCCGGGCTGATGAGTGCTAATAAGCACGAAACTGCAGTCCTCGGCTGGAAATGACTGAGCTGGCGGTGTAATTCATGAAAAATGACTATATAACACGATAGGGGAGAAATATTTCAGTTCCATAGGTTTCATATTTATTTAAAAAATAGCCTTGTAGCAACGTTTACTTTATTAATGTTTCCGTACTGGGTTGATTAGGTTTAATGCTACAAATGTAATTAACCTAAAATACTATTTTGAGTACAAACTTCTTAATTTACATCATACGGTTTTCATGTTGAGAGTTAACTAATAATACTAACAGCCACAGGGCTATGTTCTAACTTATTACTTACAGCTCGTCCCCGAAGGTATTATTTCATTAGCGATGAACAAAATGAAAAATACGTGCAGTACATAATATTCGGAGTTAGTCCTCGGATGGAATAACTAAGCTGGCGGTGTATTTTAAGTAATACAAGAAGTTGTAAAATTCCATTTGAAAAAGGAGTTCCTTGAAACCCCGAAACCCCCGTCTGCCGCTTCTTACGCTATTAGTGCTTGATTACATTGTTGTTACTCTGTCACAAAAAGGTATTTATTCATTTCTGAAGATATCTTAGTGTTGTCTTCTCATGTTCACTTCTGGGGGGGGGAGGGGGGTTCTATTCATAACTTGCTTTCTTGGTTCATGTTCCAGATATATATATATATATATATATATATATATATATATATATATATATATATATATATATATATATATATATATATCATTTTTTCCGGAATCAATGTATAGTCGGTTATGTACTCATAAGTCCACATCCGGGCATTTAATGAAACAAAACTTTTATGATCAGAAGCAGTGGTTGGAAAAACTACATTTTTTTTGTAGCGAACTACAACTACAACTACTTTGTTACAAATGTAGTTAACTACAGCTACAACTACTTTTTTCAAAATGAAGTAACTACAAACTACTTTTGAAATGTAGTCGCTACTTCGCTACTTTCCAAAAAATAAGCAAATAAAAAGCATACACAATAGGTTGTCCCTCAAAAAATGAAAGTCAATTTTTCAAGTCGCATACACTCTTGTATTTTTCCTCTTGTGTCAAAACAATAGTGAAAAAAAGTTTCATATAATTTGCACAAGGGCAACCCGTGCCGACTTTCACCTGAAAGTATAAAACAGTACTTGTATGCTAGGCCAAATCGCAAAAAAAAAAAAAAAAAAAAAAAAAAAAAAAACCGTTTTTTAGAAACTTGAAATTTCTGTTGGGAAACGTTGCCCCTGTACCAAACACCCCACATGTACCACAAGAACATTTATTCAAATTTTAAAAAAAAATTAGATATGCCACACTTGACCTAAAATTTATAATTTTATTTAAAAAATTGATTTTTTTTTCAGTTATCTTTTAAAAAATTACATATAAATTTAAATAGAATATCAAGTTCAAAAATTAATAACGAACACATTTACAGATCAACAATTACAAACGAATAATAAAAAAAATAATATATTTTAAATGAAAAATTTAACTCAACCTGGAAAAAAACCAGATCTTTGAGTACTATGTGGGAGACTTAAAAATTGCAGGAAAACAAACGTTTCTATTTTAACGCTAATTACCTACTTTTCTGTTTATATTTTTCAGCTTCATAATTTCGTAAAATCTTACATTTCTGAAAATATGTATCAAAAACTTAATTTTTTGAAGAAAATTATAAGTGTTAGGCACGTGTGGGATATCTAAATGGTTTTTAATTTGAATAAATGCTTTTGTGGTGCATATGTGGGTATAGGAGCAACGTTTTATCAACAGAACTTTTGAGTTTCTAAAAAAACATTTTATTTCAATTTGGCCTAGCATTACACAAGTGCTGATTCACACCTTCAGATATAATCGGCACTTGCTGCCGTTGTTCAAATTATGATTTTTTTTTTTTTTTTTTTTATGTAAAAGGATAAAATATAAGAGAGTGTGCGACTTGAAAAATCAACTTTCGATTTTTTTTGGGGGGGGGGGAGGATCCTGATACACACACCGTAAGAGAATTTAACAAAAAAGATTGATAAATTAGCTCATCAGAAGACATTAAGAAAAATGTTCGTTATCATACTCTACACACTGTAATGCTCGTATTTATTGTAAGTAATCCAGAACAGTTCAATTTCATCCTTTTCTATAACATTTTAAGTAATTTCTTTTTATTTGGTGAATACTGTCAAAAATTTAAGCCTCGCTAAAATATTTTCGTTTTTTAATCTTCGGTCAGTTCATATAAAATTCACCAAATTTTCAACTCGCGAAATCACCGATATCTTTATTTTCGCGAAAATAAGTGCTTTTTGCAATATGAATATTGGTGAAATATGAAAATTACAACGGCAAAAAAACTAATGGCGTCAAACAGATAGAACGTATGGCGTCAAAATGAAATGCCTGAGGTCAGCTCGTATTTTTATGAGTCTTATTTCTCATTGCATCCGCTGATGTACTTGTGTAAAATTTAAGCCAATCAAATTCGTTTGAACCTTTTTTTTTTTTTTGTTTGTTTGTTTGTTTGTTTTCAGTTTATTTAAAAGTAGTTTCCAGAAATCGCTACAAACTACTATTTTTTGTAGTTAACTACTCACTACACTACTTTTTTAAAAAGTAGTGCGCTACACTACAAACTACTCAAAAATGTAGCTACTACAGTAGCGTCGCTACTTGTAGCGCGCTACTTCCAACCACTGATCAGAAGCATTGCCTTGGACTTTCTGACTGCTACTCCTATTTCAAACGAGCTGATGTGTGCATCACATGACTTCCTTTTACTCTAATTTAATGTCATTTCCCTATTATTGGCAATTTTAATGTGATTCAATAGTTTACTCTCTAAATATCCCCAAAAGTGGTCGAATTAAAACAGATTTTTGAAAAAAAATCGCCAAATTTGTCGCCAAGTTGGCGACAAAACTTGGCGACCAAAAAACTGGCGATATATCGTCAAGTGTCCGCCAAATTATAACACCACATCGAAATGAACAATGATTTCCCCCCAAAAAGGGGCAAAAGACCCCTTTAGAAACACCCGAATGCAACCAAAAGGGGTGGTGCACAACTAGACCCCACTGGGAGTCTACGTACCAAATTTCAACTTTCTAGGACAAACCGTTATTGAGTTATGTGAGATACATACACACATACATACGTACATACAGGCGTCACGAGAAAACTCGTTGTAATTAACTCCGGAATAGTCAAAATGGATATTTCGTGTGTCTATAAGTTTATAGGCACTTATCCACGTGTGGTCGAGTCGAAAAAAAACTCAATATTCATTCGGGGTTAAGCAAAATGGAAATAAATGCCAATTTTTGAGTGAAAATTTTTTCGCGAATACAATACTTCCTTCTTTGTAAAAGGAAGTAAAAATTGCTCGGTATATCTTTATACGGAAAAGGATTCACCTCAGGAAGTAGCGGATAGGAAATGAGTATATGTTCCCTCAAAAGGTGTTAGAGCTCCATTTAGTAGATTGAAATCCGTCCCCTTTAAATGGTGGACAATGCATCCAATTTATTTCTCGGTTGCTTTCTGAGGCGTGAATTCTTATTCAATGTCATGCACTTTGTTCCGAAATCTTCTTACATTCAAATACTTAATGTATGGAGGAGATTTTTGTCGGTTGTTGTCTGACAGAATGGTGTCGAATTAAATGAATGAGAAACACAGTTTACAATCACTTCGTTTTAGTTCCTCCGCAAGTAATTGATGTGGGTGTTATTCAGTTTAAAAATATTTTATTCAAAAGAATTCAAATCTTTATGAGTGAATGGGTCCACCTGAAAACCTCGATCTCTAAGATAGATGAAGTCGATCGCTATTCAGAAACCAAGGATGATGAATTGGTAGAGAAATTCTGGCTAATCAGTCTCTACAAAAATTTCAAAAACTAATCGTAATGAATGGATGATTATAAGTAGCGTTTGTCTTTTTACTTCCTTTTACAAAAAAGGAAGTATTTTGTTCGGAAAAAAAATTCACTCAAAAATCGGCCTTAATTTTCATTTTGCTCACCCCTGAATTAATTTTGGGTTTTTTTTTCAACCCGACCACACGCGGATAAGTGCCTAAGAACGTATAAACAGTCGAAATATCCATTTTGACATTTCCCGAGTTAATTACAACGACCTTTCTCGTGACGTCCGTATGTACGTATGTATGTGCGTATGTATGTCGCATAACTCAAGAACGGAATGTCCTAGAAAGTTGAAATTTGGTACTTAGACTCCTAGTGGGGTCTAGTTGTGCACCTCCTTTTTTGGTTGCATTCGGATGCTCCAAAGGGGGTCTTTTTCCCCTTTTTGGAGGGAAATCATTGTTAATTTCGGTGTGAACTCAAGTGGTGTTACAATTTGGCGAACGCTTGGCGAAATATCGCCAGTCTTTTGGTCGCCAAGTGTTATCGCCAGCTTGGCGACAAATTTGGCAATTTAATTTTTTTTTGAGCAATTACGATTGCTTATTGTTCTCACTTGACTGTTTTTGGCGTCTTTTGATTTTTCCCCCCGCCACCCTCCGCACCATCACCGTGGACCGGCTGGCTCCTCACGATGCTGCTCCTCTAGCGAAAGCCGTCTCCAGGTTGCATCCATGTCCTACACACACGCGCATACATACACAACTACACACACGCACGCACACATGCACACACATACACCTACACACATACACCAACACACACATACACAAACATACACACACGCATACATACAGACACCCACACACACACACACACACATACATACACCCAACTACCCACACATTCATGCCTGCACGCAGACACAAACACACATAACACGTACACACAAACACATACCCCCACACACAAACACACACGCCTACATACACACACTCGTGATTGCGAAAAACATAATTTGAATTCAAGATGTCAAAATTCAAATTATTTTTATTTTTTTAATCTGGTTTCAATTTGGCCACTGTTGGTGACATTTAGAGAGCAAACTGTTGAATCACATTAAAACTACCAATAATGAGAAAATGACATTAAATTGGAGTAAAAGGAAGTCATATGATGCACACATCAGCTCGTTTTTTTTTAGACTTACTAATTGTATTACGCTGTAAAAGTTTTCGCTTCATACTCCAATTTTAAGAGGGTGCTCAATGACCCCTTCATTTAACCTTAGCCGTAGCATAGAAAATGCCACAAATTTAGAAACATTTCATTTCCCCAGCTGTTTTTTTTTCAAATAATTATTTTATTGCAATGTATATGCATACTACTAGTATATATTATAATATGTAGCATTGTTTTTTCAGTTCAATGTATTTTTAACCCCCCCCCCTCCACCATACTAATGAAGTTCGGGGGAGAGGGTTGAGCAGTCTCTTTCAGTTGAAATAGGAAGCTAAAATTCTTTCAGTATATTACTATCCAGAGGTGTAAAAATATTGAGAGGTGTCCTGTTATCTAGGAGAAACTTCTTTTTTTTTCATGTATTTGTTGAACCAACCTAATATGCAGGAGTTTCAAAAATATGTTTTCTTTTTACTTCCTTTTACAAAAAAGGAAGTATTGTATTCGCGAAAAACTTTTCACTCAAAAATCGGCCGTAAATTCCATTTTTCTCACCCCCGAATGAATGTTGAGGTTTTTTTTCGACCCGACCACACGTGAATATATGCCTGGGAACCTACAGACACCCGAAATATCCATTTTGATGACCCCCTAGTTAATTACAACGATTTTTGTCGTGACGTCCGTATGTGTGTATGTGTGTATGTATCTCGTATAACTCAAAAACGGTGTGTCCTAGAAAGTTAAATTTGGTACGTGGACTTCTGGTGGGACCTAATTGTGCACCTTCAATTTTGATTGCATTCGGATAATTCTAAGGGGGTCTTTTGCCCCTTTTGGGGGGTAAATCATTGTAAATTTCGATGTAAACTCAAGTGGTGTTATAATTTGTCGGGCACTTGGCAATGTATCGCCAGTCTTTAGGTCGCCAAGTTTTGTTGCCAACTTGGCGACAAATTTGGCGTTTATTTTAAAATTTTAAATTTAATTTTAATTTGGCCACTGTTGGTGATATTTAGAGAGTAAACAATTGAATCACATTAAAATTGCCAATGATGGGGAAATGACATTAAATTGGAGTAAAGTTCGACCATCATTTATGTTCAATGATGTCTAAGTTAGTTCTGTTTGAAAATGCCATGTGGGCGATGGATGCATAGGATGATTAAGAACGCGAATTGCGAGGAATGAAGAGGTTGAGGTAGCTGGACTGGACATGGTCCGATTGAGGTGGGGTCCATCCGAGCAGAACGGTTCTTTTCTTGCGCAGTGCAAAACGAGAGGAAAAACACCTTGCGAAGGGAGAATTTTTGATGAGCTGCTCTATTGTGCCGCGATTCAGCTTTTGTAGAGGGACAAGTCAACTGTGTAAAAGCCATCCACCGCGAGCATCCAGTTAGTATTCCAGATTTCCGGAGTCTCGCGGCCCGGATTTCTTCTTCCTTTTTTCACGCATCGAAATGGAAGGCTCTATAGTGGAGGGAGAGATTTAAGTTATGTCTTTAAATGCCTCATTGTTTATAGTAGTACAAGTCACTATATGACCTATAGTCAAACTTTTTACGAACTAGTGCAACTACTGTTTTGATTTACCTACATGAAAATAAGTGAAATGCAACGCAGATCCATACTAAAAAACGAAAAACATTGTACATTTTACTTGTTAATAATTGCATAAAATAGCTCTAGCTTCTAGCCAGTTGAGGTAAAAAAACAGAAAATGTCGACTGCGTAAGTGCATTGTATATTGAGGTACGAAATTCTCGATAACCGTGAAAAAATTTTTTACCATGAGAATCCATGAAACACCTCACTTGGTGGTCACGTCTTAATGGTCGAAAATGTCTTTGTAAAGCAATCGGTGATTTTGTTTCGACTAACCACAATACACATTGCGCTTACTCTTTCTGTGTTTAGCTCAACAAGCAAGCAGCTAGAGCTACTTCAGACAAAAGCACTTTGCTGCAGAAGAATGAAGCACTCTGACAGTTTTTTTCAAGTACACTGTTAAATCTGCCGGTTACATATGGCACCTATAGGGTGAAACGTTGTAGCACCCCCTTAAGAGTGCTATTTGGCTCTCTATGGCACCATTAAGTGTAACAGAAGTGCCATACGGTACCAAATGGCACCCTTAACGAAGTCTTAGGGATACCATAAGAAGTCCATTGCTTTCCTTACTGAGGTGTTGCAGATGTGCAACATTTCACCCTAAATGGTGCCATATGCAACCAGCTGTTTTAACAGTGTACTGCAAAAAACTTGCAGAGATCTCATTCTTTTGCACCAAAGTGCGTTTCATTTCATTGATTCGTATTTTTGTTTTTGATCTTTAGAATGGTAATGAATTTTTTCTTGTTACGTTGTGTATGTACGCACACACACCGGACCCACGTATACAATGTATAAGTGTGCAACAATCGACTTTTGCTTAACGTGAATTATGATGATTATGTATGGTTTTAGAACTCCTAAACTATGGAAAAGACCCAACATTTCTAAGTGAGCTCAAAAGTTCCTTCACACTCAGACTTTCTTTATTTTCTTCTCTTTTTTCAATTCTTTTCGAAATTTCTGACTGCTGACTACTCTCGAAAGGATTATCTAGATGTTCTATTGCAATATTCTATTTTGCAGAGTGCCGTTCTTTTATTTTTAGAACCTATTTTCAGAGCTAACTCTTCGTGTGGAAAAGTATTTGCAAGATGAACTGAGACGCTTAGTTTCAAATGAGCCCTAATTCATGATTTTTCGAAATTGCTCCTCAAAATCACTGAGAAGATATCGAAAAAACGGTGCCAAAAATCCGGTTTACATCAAAACCAGCTCAATCCATGCTTCCATTGAAGGCCGCTTTGAATACAATCCTCTGTACTAATTCCTTAATTTAATATGGAATTTGAATCTCAATCCAAGTTATTTTTCCCTTAAATAATTAAAAAATACTGCTTATTTAAAAACGGAAGCAAGCATGAAGTACTACTCCGAATGTTTTTTAAAGGGAAAGACATCTTTCAGAAAAACGAAGTGGCCAGAGCGTGAAACTATTTTCTTCTCTCCTGTGAAAGACATAAAAATGGATTGAGCTAGTTTAAGTGCTAATCGCTTCAATTCTACTTTTGACATTTCAAGTTAATCCACTAACTTTCAATGACATACCTTTCATGTTCCCTAATGAAAAAGTTTATGAAATCTGGAGCCTTGCATTGAATCAGGGATTCTCAACCTTTCGGCTTCTACGACACACTTAGAGGACTGATATGAAGTCCCCCCCCCCTCGTTCCCCCAATCACGTGTGCTCGATAAAAGTTTCAGAATTGGAAAATGATCAAGTTAATTAAAACTAGTTTTTCAGTAAAAAGCTAGATCATTTCTTAACATTGCTACACAAAACTTAATTTTGAACATACAGCGAAACCTGTGTAAGTTGACCACCTGCGGTGCAGTACTTCAGTGGTCAACTTAAACACGTGGAAAACTTACAAAAGTTGATTTTTATTATAAGGGCTAATTCCGTGCCTGAAAAAAGCGGTCAACTTAGGCAGGTAGTCAACTTACAAGGGTGATCAACATTACAGGTTTTACTGTATTACAGTGAAACCTGTGTAAGTTGACCACTTGCGGTGCAGTACTTTGGTGGTCAACTTAGACAGGTGGTCAACTTATAGAGGGTAGTAACGAAAATTGTTTTTTTTTTTTTTTTTGTTTGTTTGTTTGTTTGTCATTTTTTGCCCCATGCATTCATTTTTTATTTACCAGAATGACACGTAAATTATCATACAAATTTAAAATGTCTGTAAATCGATCGAAGGAAAAAAAAAGTCTCATTGCTTATGAAAAACTACTTACTTGACATTAAGAATTCCTAAAAATTCATAACAAGTCAAAAGTGACTTAAATCCTTCATTTGATTTTTTCTTGTACATTTGTAACAATGGTAATAATGCTTTTGCCAAGTGGTCAACTTACAAAGGGTTTTTTACAATACTCCAAACCAAAGCTGGTGTATATTAGTGGTCAAGATAGACAGGTGGTCAAGATAGAGAGGTGGTCAAGTTACAGAGGTTTTCCATCATTGTATAAGATAGGACAAATTCCGTTCCTGACAAAAGCGGTCAACTTAGACAGGTGGTCAACTTACAAAGGTGGTCAACTTTACAGGTTTTACTGTACTACATAATACGAAATCCGAGAAAGAGAGAAAAGAATGCCCATTTTTTGAGGTGATCTAGGTGAGGTGGACGTACACATGAGCCACTTTCTTCATATTAAGGAGAGAGCTCACACTGTAGTTTAACATTCATATGTAACTACAAAATTGAGTCAATTATTTGTTTAACTTTTTATGCTTTTGTATACCCTTGGAACTCTTGTTGAGAACCGCTGCAGAACGCATCCACTTTTCCCATACGTTTGTATCTGAAAGGCTATAATTGATGCATGTTCTCATTTGTCGTTTTAGGTTACGGTGTTTCATTAAATGTTTCATTATTCGGGGTCAAAGCATCCGTTTTCGTCTGATGTCGGTGAGCATTCTTGAGGAGAGAAAGTGAGAGTAAGAAAAGGAAACAGTTTATTTCCTTATTATTGATGTTTTCCATTAAGAAACGTGATATCTCTTCCGCTTCTGATCTGATTCCTACAAGAGGAGAAAATAAGTGCTTTTCATTTTATTATCGAACAGCGTCTCTTGTTAGTGCTTTGGGGCAAAGGCCCCAGGCGCTTCGGTGCTCCAGTTCGGGTTGTGTTATCTGTGTTGAGATTGTCTTGTTGGATTCTCGCGTCCACACACCGAAGCAGATAGCGTGAAGTTACTTTTTTTGCTCTTTTGCTTTTTGGTGAATTGTTTTGTTTTTTATTTTTTTTTAAAGGAAGGGAAATCGTTATCTTTTTATTTACTATGTGACCCGTGCATCTCATTGATGGACGCTGTCAGTAGCGTAACTATGGGGTCTAGCGCCCCTGGCGAACTAAAGAAATTGCGCCCCCCCCCCCAGGGTCGCCCACATGGGAAGTCACCGGAGGTCAATGTGACCTCCAAAAAAAATGTTTTTTTTAATTAATTGATTCGACAAATAGGAGCCAGCATTGTACTTTTTTTTTCAAATTTTCTTTTTTAGAATTGTTATCAATGATGCTCAATTTTCTCTCTCAGTAGATTTTATGTACATATATATATATATATATATATATATATATATATATATATATATATATATATATATATACATATATATAAAATAAGCAAGCCAAATTCCAAATATTAAACAAATTATATAAAAATAATGATGATAAAAAGGAAAATTGCAAATAGGTATTATATAGGAAAAGATAAAGTATGAATCCAGAGCTCATCAGCCGTGGAGGATTCATTAAATATGGTCAAAAGACCAAAAAATTTTTTTTTAACTATGAACTAAAAGAGAATGTTTTAGCTCCAGTACATGCATTATATAGTAACATTGGGCAAAAGCACCACATGCTAAACTATAAACAATAAAGAGCTGGAACCTAAAACTAAAAGCAGGGGGTTTCGCCTCGACTAATTAGGAAAACAAGTTCCGATAATTAGTCATCCCAGGCTTGCTTATTTTATATTTACTTGGCTTTTTAGTTTTGCTGCGTTGCGCATCTATGGGCTTTTGGTGTGGTCTTTTCAATATTTTTCACTTTTATTATAATATATATATATATATATATATATATATATATATATATATATATATATACATACCCTCTAGCTCTTTTTCTTGCGAGTTTTTTTTTTTTTAATTTTTTTTTAATCAGTCGAAATGTCGCCCCCCTGGCTGCTGCGCCCCTGGCGAAAACCACTCCTGCCAACCCCTAGTTACTCTACTGGACGCTGTAGATGGCCTTGTGTTCATTAAGCTTCATCGTTCTGGCTATTCGATCGAAGCGTTGTATCCTAAGTACTAATATAAATTGGTTTTGCAATCAGTAAATTTTGAAGTTTTGTACAAATTTGTAAAGTTGTACACACACACAATTTTAAACTTTACGGACTCAGAGCGTAAGTAATTCCTTTGTCAAAAAGGGTGAAATTGTCTGAAGGGTAAGTTTCGATTCCCCACCCCTAGAGCCCGGATCTCACATCGAGTGACTTTTATATTTTTGAAAAGCCGAAATCCTTTCTCGTACGCTATGCCTGGCAAGCAGTTCCTGGACGATAACTAGATTGATACCCCATGGTTGCAATCACTCGCGGCATCTCGCTTCGATTAGGGCATCCTGACACTCGTGCCACGCTACGATAAATGGCTAAACAAAGATGGTATCTACGTCGAAAAGAGTGACTAAAATAGTTCGTTTTCGTAATTGAATGAAGGTTAGTTTAAAAAGGTTGTTTTCTTTCTTGTGTTGTCAAACGAAACTTACTCTCTGAATTACCTGATAACTGAAGAGTTGACATTGAATAGAGTTAAGTTACAAAAACAGAATTTTGCAGGAGAAAGAGAAAACCATTAGGAGTTGTTAAAATAACTGCTAAAACTTTACTAATAAATCGTGTGTATCCTATAAAATTTAAAAAAAAAAAAAACATCTCTTTCATTCTTTAGTATGGTTTTTGAATTTATATTTATGACCCCTAATCCTGTTTTTCCTTATCCTGTGAAATTTTCTTTTCTTGGTTTTACTTCATTTCAATATCAACTCCAGAATTATTGAACGTTTCGGCACATATTTGATTCTATATCTTTGTATAGAAGAGAAAGCAGACAATTATATTTTCTTTCCCCATATTTGTTAATGAACTTTTTAAAAAGAGGATAATTCGCGTTCTGGGTAAAATAGCCTGCTTTTGTTTTTCAACCTATAACTCAATCATTAGTATTTGCCAAACAAAAAATAAATAAAGGAAAAATCGACTAAAACCGTCCTATAAAACACTTTGAGAGTAAAAATCAAACCAAAATTGATTTTGAATGAGGAAAATGAAAGTAATGTCAAAAGAAATTTAAAAACAAAAAATAATGAGACAGAGAGTATATAAAATAAATATCATCGTTCAAAAGAACGGCCGTTCATCTTTTAGGAGACAGTACTGCATCGTTCATTTTCAGGAGTCCCGTTCATGAAAGACATATGCCTACTTTTAAAACGTTAATCCGATATTTCCGTGTTGCTGGTTAAAAATTCTCAAAATTCTCAAAAAAAAAAAAAAAAAAAAAAAAGAACGAGAAAAAGAGATACAGTAAAACCTGTAAAGTTGACCACCTTTGTAAGTTGACCACCTGTCTATGTTGACCACTTTTGTCAGGAACGGAATTATTCCTATCTCGTATAATGAAGGAAAACCTCTGTAACTTGACCACCTTTCTATCTTGACCACCTGTCTATCTTGACCACTAATGTACCCCAAATTTGGTTTGGAGTAATG